>NW_024000760.1:271-2568 GCF_014805625.2 Glossina fuscipes
TGTACTACCATATCTTCGTGAGAGGCACAACCGCACGTGTTACAATCGCATTGTGGAATGATGAAAAAACCGGCAAGAGTTTATGTAATTCTCTCTTTACAGCTGAATTCATGATGCACTCAAGAAACTTCATCTTGACTGCACTGCAAATTACGCTACACTTCACACGCTTTACTCATTGAACCCATGCACATAACAAAAAGAGGGCACAGACGAGGCTGAGATGTGCGAACAAAATTGGAAAATTATTGGTAACTATAGGCAGGCCCAAAGATCTCTTTAATTTTACGATAGATTTCACTAGAAAAATGCACGTCTTTTCCAGTTAAGGTTTACCATAGTCTACACAAAATTATGGAACCTTTTTTGAATGTAGAAAAAGAGACGTACATTCGTCAATGAACGCTGCTTCTCAATTTTACCACGCCCGCGGAGTATAGCACGTCTGCACGGAGTGTAGCATAGCCGTAAAATGGCGCTTATATTTAATAATCGAGCTTAAAAAATAGCTTAAAAAAAGAGGGACTTTGATTATTGTTTTGCATGGAACGGAAGGAAGAGTGATTTTTCGGAAAATTGTTAGACATATATGTAATTACTAAAAAAAAGAAATTGTATTGGAAAAATATCAATAAAATGCAACAGAGCTGCGTTGTCTTGGAGACCTCTTTAGCGCAATTTGAGGTAAAAAAAAATCATTTAATCCTTTAATAAATAAGGGCTTTTTAGTAACGTTAGTTTTTGTGTGACTGGTAAAAGTTTAAAAGAAAGAGTTGAATTACGACCCAAGAGAAGACACTCTTTTATTAATCAAGAAACCTTAAGCTGACGTTTCTAAAATATCCTATGTAATTCATTGGGCAATGTACTGCAGACATATTTTTTAACACAATCATTTTTTTTTATTTTTTCCATTAGTCTGCAATTTCAATTTCCTAAAAATTCCCTTTCATGGTCAATGATCATTCTCATTCCTCGCCAATTTTTTGCTCTTTTAACGCATAAAACAGAATCGCAACCTTCATCGCAGGATATACAATATCTAGAGCCCATCCTAACGTGACTTTCCTCGTAGTACTTGCGCTAAGCCTTAGAGTTACTGACCACCGTTGCATTCCTCTGTAACGTAACCAAATTCCAAACATCGGGCGCATCTGTTGGGATTACTTTGCGCGCACATACCACAAACCACCCGTTCGATCTTGCTCTTCCTAATCCCGTGTAATACGTTCGCATCCCTAAATACTAATAGCGATTTCCCTATTTGTCCCGCCATACGCCTTGCTCGGCGCTAGCTTCGAGGCTGCCAATTCGTCAAAGGTCCATATCGCTCTTTTACTGTCATTTTCATCAACTGAAATAAGAGGTACCCCTCCAGTTTACATCAAATTTTGCTAAACTCCATCAGAGCCGATTTAATTTTCTCCAACATGACTGTGTAAAGGTCTCGATTGGTTGCCATTAGCGTAATCATGTCCTGGCTAACCTTAGCCTTCTTGCTTAGACATTTTTGCTCATCTTTCTTCATTACTTTGAATCCATTTGTCTGTGCTCTTCCTATCCTGTTTTCGGATGCGTGTGGCTGGTCTTCTGCTTTGACCGAGCTTTTGGGACTGTAGTGTTCACGGTCGGGGTTCTGCCGACAGCGTTTTTGCTTCTCTCGGCTGGCTTCTCTTTCTGGACTTTGCCAGAACATCTTGGACTTCCATTTCTTTGGCTTTCGGCATTTGAAAGCTTTTGTCCCTAGTCTCCTTTTAGCTAAATCTTATGTCCTGCTCCTGTTTCCTTCGTACATCATTATAGTGGAGTCTATGGCTTCTCCGACTGTTTGGCTAATCGGATATCGTTTATCTCCGTCAACCATTCGCCACGCATCAATATAACTGTCGAGGTACAAGGAGAGCAAGCCCAGGAAAGACAGGACTGGACTTTTAGAATAGTCGATTGCATTTTGTAGTTAAAACAATAATTTATTTTGTTTTATTAAATATATAATGACTAAATAATTGTTTATGTAGACATCAAAATCAACATATATCAATCAGTAATGTATCAGTTTCAAAGTTATTTTCATCATGATGAAGAATAGATCCTAAATGAAATGATGCATCCAGGCCTACAGTCACATTTTTTGCAAAGCCGAGTATTCACACTCAGAAAGTTCTACGGTGCTTTTGGCAAAATTTAAGAGGAAGCATTTATTACGAAGTTGTAAAGTCTGGTGAAACTGTCACATCTGAACTATATATAACACACATGATCAAGCTAAATGGCGAGCTTGACGAGGAAACATCATT
>NW_024000761.1:0-330 GCF_014805625.2 Glossina fuscipes
CGTTCCTCTTTTGGGTTTTTGTTTGTAACAAACTTGTATTGCAATTTAAACAGTTGACCATGCTCGCTATGTTCTGTTGTCGCTACTAGGACAACATTATATTCGGTTTATAACAGTTGCATAATTTCCGTTTCAATTCTCATATAAATCATTATGTGATTGCTAATAGATATCACTTCCCTTAAGTCATAACTTTTGTTACAATACATAAACTGCAGTAATAACGTTGGCTGTTGTCAACAACCGACAGTGGTTATACAGGAATTTATTTATGTAGGAGGACTTTATGTAGGAGGACTGTATGAACAAGTTTACAATTATATGTCTTTT
>NW_024000761.1:430-3092 GCF_014805625.2 Glossina fuscipes
CATATTACAATGTTAACAATTGTTCCATCCATAGAATAAATTTCTTTCAAAAAACGTTTGCTTGTTACAGAAAAGTTTTTTATGCTATGTTTCAACTCTCTTCCTTTAAACTTTCCCCTTTTGGTTGTAAAAGACCGTAAGGCAACAGACGAACATATGTAGTTAGTCCTAGCTTTAGAACATCAACTTTTCAAAAATGACAATAGAAGTGCAAATACATAATCCAATAGTAAGGTTAATACATTCCTAGGCTATGTAACCATGCAAGTTTATAAACGAGCAACACACCAAAACTTTCCCTGCTTTACTGTGTGGAAAGCACATGCGCCAGCAATATATATCGCAGATTGTTCAGAAGATTGCGTCATAACTAATCTTCAAGTCGAAGTTAAGTGAATTTGCATTATCTCGTCCTAGTTGGGGTCGTCCTGTTTTGAATTTTCTATATCTACAGAGGGTAACATTTTGATTGAAGTTTCGTGGATGCGAGAATATAATTAGGCAAAACGTTAATTAGAGCTTAGTTTTTTAAACTATTATCTTTATTTCGTTTCTTTTCATGTAGAGTGAAATTACGTTACATGAAACAATAGAACGCCGAAGTTTATAAATCTCGGATAATAAGAAGATAAAATTCTACTTACGAAATGAATTGAAGAATAAGCAATTTATGAATTCATGACATATGTGAAATGTGAGTAACAAAGTTTGCCCTCTCGGCCTCGCAACGTAAATTTCTTGTGGGCCTTGGTCATGCCGGTGAGTGGGTCCTCGGTCATAACTACTGCGTAGGATCATATGATTTTATGTACACTGCAACAATAGGATCATTTTTTTACATTTCAGTGAAAACAAATTAAAACACGACACTTTGGCAGGATCGAATGGACAATTTTCATTAGCTTTTGTAACATAATTTTTTGCCCACCTACGTCAAGAAATATCAAAAATTATATCTTGTTGCCATAAGAAAGCTTACAGATCATGAGACCTCTTATATGGATAGATGTCCGGAATATATATGGGGAAATGTATGTGTATTTACCACAACAAATTTATTTGTCAAACCATTACTTTGCTTGAGTTTCTATGATAAAATATTAAACGATAAAATTGCCATATGAGGATTTACCTTTTGTAAGAACAGGTATCTAATCTCTTCAGATTTTTCATGTACACGTACTATTCCAAAATATTCTACTCTTATAGAGACATGCTAAAATTTAGGAATTTTTCGCCTAACTTTTTCAAATTGGGTTTTCGTTGTTTAGTAGCCGTAGATGTGATCCAACATGGACCATCTTCAATGGCTCTCGCACTTGGCTTCTGTCTTAACCTTCTCCTTAGTGAAATGGATAAGCTCGTATCTGCATAACAGATCATTCAGCTTTCTGTTTAACTTCACTGCTTCGGATGAATTTGTCGTGACGTATGGCGTCCCTCAAGGCAGCCGTTTAGAACCCCTTTTATTTAATTTATACATTACTTCTCGGTGATTAAATCCAGGCAGATCTTAATGTACGCTGACGATGTTAAACGGTTTTTTCCTTCTCCTTGGAATCGCAATCGTATCAGATCTAAATTGATTTAAATTATTTGGTTACATGGTGGTCGTTAAATTTTGTGAAATTAAATCTAAAAAAATACAAGAGTCGTTCTTGCTCAAAGAGGAAATCATTCAATACTAAGCATTTCATCGACTTATCCAAAAAAAGAAAACCTAGTGAAAACAACGTGAAAAACGTAGATTCGTCAATCGATTTAGGAGATTAAGTTTTACTTTGCACATTGAGTTCTCTTTAGGTAAATCCAGGTCCACACTTGGATTGAGAGATAGTCCGAAGAGCTGAAGAATTCTGGCATTACAAAAAGACTATACATCTGCTTATTTGGACTAATACTTGAATATTCCTCCTTGCTATTGGTGTTATGTAGATACAATTGAATCAGTTCAAAAGCAATTCTTGCTGTGTGCCCTTAGGGATGTGGGTTGGGTCCCGCTTGTCTCTTTGGCTCCTTATGAAAACAGATTGCTTCCGTTGTCCTTACCGTCACTGGAGAAACGTGGATTCATTCGTAGTGTCTCCTTCTTAATTAACTTCATTAATGGTGTTATTTATTCGTCCGCATTACTTCGGCTTCGACGTCCATAATCGTTTCTCTATGTACTTTAACTTTACTACTAATGGGAAAGATTTTTGCTGTCGGCGCCATGAAAACTGCAATCAAGATTTGTATGATTCGCCAAAATTTCGGTGTGTAATTAATAATGTTTAATATTATTGGCGAAAAATAGAAAAAGGGTAGACTCCTTGTAACTTTGATATCGAGCGTCCAGTAGGACGTGATACATTTGGTGAAGTTTACGTAGCCCGCGAAAAAGAGCACAAATTTGTGCTGGCGCTTAAAGTTCTCTTTAAGTAACAAATGCACGAGTTTGAAATAGAACATCAAGTACGTCGTGAACTAGAGATACAGTCCCATAAGTCGTCCCAATATTTTCCGTTTATATGGTTACTGTTAGGGGCAGGCTCGGATCTATTTGATTTTGGAATATGCGCCGAATCTTACTATATCAAAAGCACTCCAAGAGTAATTATTGAAACGATTCGAAGAACTTCAATCAGCCATATTTATTAGGTCCTTGGCTTCCAATATTTGG
>NW_024000762.1:0-491 GCF_014805625.2 Glossina fuscipes
AATGCGCATATCATGTTAATAACGTTCAAAAGACATGTGGCAATGAATTTACATATTAATCGATAGTAAGCACAACTATATGAAAATAAGCAGACTGCATGAATAAACGCTTATAATGAATAGAGATATTTATATGTTTGGGCTTATTGAGAATACAACACAAATTTGTAAATGATGTTTCAAGTTTTACTAATAGTTAAATGGAAGAGATCTTTTGATTATAAATCAGTCAAAGGAAATAGGGATTTTTTTGCTATTACGCTTTCTATGGTCTACCATGTTAACTGGATCTTTTCCCTTCAGCTGGTAAACATTATTGCGTTTAATGTTCATTTTGCTAGCACGTTGTCACTTTAATTTATATTGTATAATCACAAGCACTTTAAATCTTTGCAAGTATTACAAAAAAAAAAAACATTGATTAACTTAAGTCACACAAGTTTCGAAAGGGAGGAAAGTAGAAAATTATAAAAGATGTAACATGTTAAGAA
>NW_024000762.1:591-2545 GCF_014805625.2 Glossina fuscipes
TGTAACATGTTAAGAAATGGGGGAAAAAGTAAAAGTTGTTAAATTTAAGATTTAATTAAAACTTTGTGTAAACATTGAAATGGAAAAGATCACGCAAGTGCGGTGTACAACTAAAATCTGCATAAAATGTAAAAGAACAAAGAAAGCGCAAACTATTTTTTGCGTGAAGCATTTTATAAAGAAAAAACTTTACTTACGGATCAGTTTTCACCATAAAATATTAAAACTTTTCTGCCCCAAATAACAAAAATTTATTGTGGAAATCCTTTTATAGAGTAATATCCAAAAAGTAGACTGAGATGGTCAAAATTTAGTATAGTGCATTTTTTTATGTTAAATTACGTTTATAATCTGATTTTCATCACGAAGCGTTAGAAAGTAGACTCTTCTGTCATATGAATTTCTGTTTTCGTTGTATGAGAGGGCGTTTAAAAATTGCCCCGGCCTGTCCAAAGTTTCACAGTACTATTACTTAGCGTTTTTGTCAAGAAATTTTGAAAATTTATTCTATATAATGAGTTTTCAGAATAGAGTGTGGGGATGGTCGATAAAGTGAACCTATCGAAATCATTTTCAATTGCGTTTGCTGTTGTGTCAAAACATTTCAGTGTACCAAATTTCGTCAAAATATCTCAAAAGTTACGACCTGTAGCTTGACAAATTTTCGAACGGACAGAAAGGCATCGCTCGCTATAATAAAACGTGAGTCTGTGTTAAGCCCTTCAGCGCCTTATATAAGTCCATGCAAATTAAATATAACTTGTACCACTAGTGCTGTAGGGTACAATATAGCAAAGTGGTATGGCTGAATAGATGAATTGAACGAAAAGTAGATATCGAACCATGAAGCTGGGAGGGAAGACAAAACCCCCCTGATATAATCAAACGAGAATTCAGGTATCTCTACCAGAAGAGCAGCAGTTACAGCAACAATCATCTTGATGACCAAAATAACTTTCGTATAAGCGTATCCTAGATACCTATTATAATCACAATTATTAAATTTTTAACACCGTAGTAAAATTCGAATTAACTTTAATAATCAGCGCAATCTTGTCTTATTACAATTAATAATTTAAAGCATTAAATAACAGAGAAGGAAAAAAACAACAAAATACCTAATACAGAAAATAAACTCAGAACTCCAGTCCTAAACCATTCCATTTGCTCAAATTCCACAAATAACTTACAACAATATGCCCAACTGAAGACAGCAATCACTAGTTTGATTCTAAGCTATGAAATGTTAAACTCAAACAAGGACATAGTGATAAGAGGTGAAGAAATACAAGAAGATTAATCTTACTCACCTAGATGAAGTCACCGATGTAGTACGTCGTTCAGAGTTCAGCTCATAGAGGAAAAGCGTAGTAAGAGCTATAAGCCCCTACGAGGAAACACCAAATACTTTGGAATCCTCAATGCGATCAGGAACAAAATTACGGGAGCTGCGGATTCAGCTTTTATCACATAACACTCCTTGAAGCGATATCACGCAGTCTGCCGTTATGTTACGTGGACAAAAGAGCTTTGGATACCCTTAAGTACCAAATGATTTTTTCCAAAGAATGTATTCCCACCATATCTTGTATGCCCATAGGAAAGAAAACTGTACATACAACAGCAACAAACATATCGAGGTAAACCATTACACCCATTTATCAGAGGATTAAGAGGTGATCTTTCTAAATTCTTGTGTATCCGAGAACTGCCCAATCTCTCCCAAGCGTTACAATCCTTTAATTAACTTGCAAAATGCAAAGAAAACGATATCGAGAACGTATGCGGGTCCGAATACCTTATTTAACTTCTTATAACTTACTAAAGAGCAATCCTTCTTATTTCATACCAATAAATACTTTCCATATGACCAACTGTACAAGAAATACTTCCCGACACCCTCTAAACTAAATCAGTTCAAGGGGACAATTTTTGTCGGCCAAGAATCTTATAA
>NW_024000763.1:0-292 GCF_014805625.2 Glossina fuscipes
CTAATGGTGTTATGTAATTGCTCTTTAGCAACAACAATGTAACAGCGCAATCTCTAGTCGAATTTATTTCTTTCGTTCCTAATCCGTCTTCTGTATATTGTGGCAGCTTTTGTAGGCCAATGTACATGAAATATCGACCCGATTCCTACAGCCTTCCCATCCTTAAATTCATTTTTTTTGAGCGTTTCAATAGAATGATTCGACTGTTAAATAAACATAATGTGTTGTCAAACTGAACGCCTATAGAAGATAAATTTTTAGGTAAAATTTGGACGCTGTAAAGGCTTGCCAA
>NW_024000763.1:392-1956 GCF_014805625.2 Glossina fuscipes
ATCAGTATCAGGTAATTGCTCTCATAATAGTAAATACAAATAGAGAAGCCTCCTCTGAAGCCTCCCCATCCTTAAATTCATTTTATTTAAGCGCCTTCATAAAATGATTCGATTGTTAAATGAACATAATGTGTTGTCAAACTGAATGCCTAGTGAAGATAAATTTTTAGGTAAAATTTGGACGCTGTAAAGACTTGCCAATGAACTGCTTTTGAATGTAAATATTTTTACAATTTAAACACTCAAGTTTTTGGAATTAACCAACAGTTAATCATCAGCATCAGCTAATTGTTCTCATAATAGTAAACACAAAAAGAGAAAACTGTGTTTTTCCTTAACTAATGGTGTTTTGTAGTTGCTCTTTAGCAACAACAATATAACAGCGCAATCTCTAGTCGAATTTATTCCTTCAGGTCCTAATCCGTCTTCTGTATATTGCGGCCGCTTTAGTAGGCCAATGTACATGAAATATCGACGCGATTCCTACAGCCTTCCCATATTTAAATTCACCTTATTTAAGCGCTTTAACAGAATGGTTCGGTTGTTAAATGAACATAATGTGTTGTCAAACTGAATGCCTAGTGAAGATAAATTTTTAGGTAAAATTTGGACGCTGTAAAGACTTGCCAATGAACTGCTTTTGAATGTAAATATTTTTTAAATTTAAACACTCAAAATTTTTGGAATTAACCAGCAGTTAATCATCAGTATCGGGTAATTGCTCTCATAATAGTAAATATAAATAGAGAAAATTGTGTTTTTCCTTTGCTAATGGTGTTATGTAATTGCTCTTTAACAACAACAATATAACAGTGCAATCTCTAGTCGAATTTATTCCTTCAGTTCCTAATCCGTCTTCTGTATATTGCGGCAGCTTTAGTAGGCCAATGTACATGAAATATCAATCCGATTCCTACAGCCTTCCCATACTTAAATTCACTTTATTTAAGCGCTTTAACAGAATGGGTTCGGTTGTTAAATGAACATAATGTGTTGTCAAACTGAATGCCTAGTGAAGATAAATTTTTAGGTAAAATTTGGACGCTGTAAAGACTTGCCAATGAACTGCTTTTGAATGTGAATATTTTTTAAATATAAACAGTCAAGTTTTTGGAATTAACCAGCAGTTAATCATCAGCATCAGGTAATTGCTCTCATAATAGTAAATACAAATAGAGAAGCCTCCTCTGAAGCCTCCCCATCCATAAATTCATTTTATTTAAGCGCCTTAATAAAATGATTCGATTGTTAAATGAACATAATGTGTTGTCAAACTGAATGCCTAGTGAGGATAAATTTTTAGGTAAAATTTGGACGCTGTAAAGACTTGCCAATGAACTGCTTTTGAATGTGAATATTTTTTAAATATAAACAGTCAAGTTTTTGGAATTAACCAGCAGTTAATCATCAGCATCAGGTAATTGCTCTCATAATAGTAAATACAAATAGAGAAAATTGTGTTTTTCCTTTGCTAATGGTGTTATGTAATTGCTCTTTAACAACAACAATAGAACAGCGCAATCTCTAGTCGAATTTATTCCTTCAGTTCCTAAACCGTCTTCTG
>NW_024000764.1:0-272 GCF_014805625.2 Glossina fuscipes
TGGTCGATATTTCATGTACATTGGCCTACTAAAGCCGCCACAATGTATAGAAGACGGATTGGGAGCTTATAGAATAAATTCGACTAGACATTGCGCTGTTATTTTGTTGTTGTTAAGGAGCAATTACGTAACACCATTAGCAAAGGAGAAACACAGTTTTCGCTATTTGTATTTACTATTATGAGAGCAATTACCTGATGCTGATGATTAACTGCTGGTTAATTCCAAAAACTTGAGTGTTTAAATTTAAAAAATATTTACTTTCAAAAGCA
>NW_024000764.1:372-1427 GCF_014805625.2 Glossina fuscipes
GCCTGCTAAAGCGGCCACAATGTACACAAGACGGATTGGGAGCCTAAAGAATAAATTCGACTAGACATTGCGCTGTTATATTGTTGTTGCTAAAGAGCAATTACAAAACACCATTAGCTAAGAAAAACACAGTTTTCTCTTTTTGTGTTTACTATTATGAGAGCAATTACCTGATGCTTATGATTAACTGCTGGTTAATTCCAAGAGATTTGAGTTTTTAAATTTTTAATATATTCACATTCAAAAGCAGTTCATTGGCAAGTCTTTACAGCGTCCAAATATTACCTAAAAGTTATCTCCACTAGGCATTCAGGTTGATGACACATTATGTTCATTTAACAATCGAATCATTTTATTAAGGCGCTTAAATAAAATGAATTTAAGGATGGGAAGGCTTCATTAATCTGGTCGATATATCATGTATATTGGCCTACTAAAGCGGCCACAATGTACAGAACACGGATTCGGAACTAAAGGAATAAATTCGAATAGAGATTTCGCTGTTATATTGTTGTTGCTAAAGAGCAATTACATAACACCATTAGCAAAGGTAAAACACAATTTTCTCTATTTATATTTACTATTATGAGAACAATTACCTGATGCTGATGATTAACTGCTGGTTAATTTCAAAAACTTGAGTGTTGAAATTAAAAAAATATTTACATTCAAAAGCAGTTCATTAGCAAGTTATCACTGCGTCCAAATTTTACCTAAACATTTAACCTCCATAGGCATTCAGTTTGACAACACATTATGTTAGCTTAACAATTGAATCATTCTATTAAAGCGCTTAAATAAAATGAATTTACGGATGGGAAGGCTGCAGGAATCGGGTCGATATATCATGTACATTGGCCTGCTAAAGCGGCCACAATATACAGGAAACGGATTGGGAGCTAAAAGAATGAATTCGACTAGACATTGCGCTGTTATATTGTTGTTGCTAAAGTGCAATTACATAACACCATTAGCAAAGGAAAAACACAGTTTTCTCTTCTTGTGTTCACTATTATGAGAGCAATTACCTGATGCTGATGATTAACTGCTAGTTA
>NW_024000765.1:0-313 GCF_014805625.2 Glossina fuscipes
GTGAGGGATATTCCCTAGTCGCCTTACGATGCTAATTATCTTATTGAAAAAAACTATAAAAATATAAAAAAAAAAAAAAAAAAAAAAAAAAAAGGGAAGCTAGTTCGAAAGTTAATTTTGCTTTATTTTGTTTTTCTCCCATTGTTTTGGTTTTTTCCCCCGTATATACATCTCTTTTAGACCTACATGCGTTATTTTACAAATAAATTAAAATATGTGTATATATGTATTTTTATACAAGACTTCTATTTATTCGGTGCACTTGAAATGTTCCTAGCTACATTTTTACATGCTTTTCCTAAAAAAAAAAAAA
>NW_024000765.1:413-2847 GCF_014805625.2 Glossina fuscipes
AGAACAGCTATTACGGAATTTTTTTCTACATTTGATTTTTTTTTTTTGTTTTCCTATTTACTTCGGTTTACCATTTATTTAATAAAAATACTCTTCACATGTAAGATAAACGCTCGTTTTAGCAAATAGTATTTCCTTGGTAACTTACTGTTATATTTTTATTTTATTTATTTTCATGTCAAGTGCTTTGTACGAAATTATTATTAAAGAAAAAAGAAAGCAAACAATAGGCACAATAGAACAAAATGTGAACTATTTTACTATCGGTTAGTTAAAGTGATAAAGAGTCCATTTCAAGCGATTCTCATTAGCCATTATGCCTTTATCGCTATTGGGAACGACCATCAGGCTACTTAGCACGTCTGGATTCCTCTGCCTTTTATATTTTCTGATATTTATAGATCTTAGCGAGATTGCAAAAGTTTTATATCCAATACACAAAATTCAGCATGAAGTACCACTCCCAGCAACACAATTTCAAAACAGCGGTCGTCTCTCTTGTATTTATTGCATGACCTTGCAAGTAAACTCATATACAAATCCGAAATGGAATGTGTATGTCCGGGTAGTGAATTTCACCCACAGCGAAGTATATTCGGAACTCTGAATGCTGTGTTGTTTCTGGCATTGGAACATTACGTCGTTGGAGATATTTATTACAAGACGTCTGCGTAATGAAAAATGTTGTATAATTTCGTATTCAAATACTTGGTCACCGTGTTCGTTTACTTGGTTTTTACATAAATCCGTCCAAACCTGCGAGTGCCTGCATATATCGTGAAAAATGTAAGCGAAACTATCAGTGGTAAAACCGCCATAAAAGTAGCAGCAAAGCGGCTACAGAGTATTTCGTTCTTGGACAATAACACAAAAGAGACACTGCGCACAACAAAACTATTCGGCAGTTCTTTGACTATTTATGCTATCCTTCTTGTATCTCTGAGCTAATGACATTACCTTAAAACGTACAGATTCTGGTATTCTGTAGTCAAGCAACAATAAACAATAAACTCATCACTTCGGTATGTATGTACATGTAGGTATCGATTTTACTTCAAATTAAAATTTCAGGTAATATACAATTTTATCTTAACGTAAAGTATATTTCTTATTCGTAGTTATACTTCTAGTTTAATTTAACAAAAATCTCTAATTTAATAAAAATCTTTCCTTTCATAAACCCGTCGATTGCAATTCTTTTCTATTGTGTTTCATAAATGCGAACATGACCCTTTTTCGTATTGGAGAATGTTTCACGTTCGATTATCTTAGGTTAATATTGCCGCTTGTTTATTTATTTATTTATTATTTTTTTTTTTTTTTGGAATGTCTTTTTGTGTTTGCCGTTTGAAATTTTTCGGTTTTCTAGAAATTCAGTTTTGTGCGTAACATATTATTAATTCGTCAGAAAAAACTTGCAAACAAAATATATTTCTTTTTTTTCTATATGTACAATAATAAAACTTCAAATAGCATAAATGTACCAATAAAATACAATTTACATATTTTTTTATTTATCGACATTTTCCTTTGGAAAGCAAAAGGCGACTCAAGGCTTTCTTTTACACAAAATATTAGCTTAGGGAAAAAGAAATCCATTATTTTTATATGAACTTCAGGACTGTCCGATTTGGGTCAAATATGCACCGTTTTGTTGTACGATTTGTTGCCATTTTAAAGGTAACTTCAAAATGCCTCTCTCATAGAAGTCCTGGTCTCTATTTGCAAAAAACTCTAGTAGTCGATTTTCACAATCCTCCATAGATTCCAATTTTTTATCATTAAAGAAATTTTGCAATGCAAGAAAAAGATGATAATCGCTTGGTGCCAAGTCCGGACTGTATGGCGGATGCATTAAAACTTCCCAACCAAGCTCCCGAAGTTTCTGGCGAGTCACTGTAGATGTGTGTGGCCTAGCGTTGTCCTGGTGGAACACGACACCTCTCCTGTTGGCCAATTCTGGCCGTTTCTGTTCAATCGCTATCTTCAAACGGTCCAGTTGTTGACAGTAGAGATCAGAATTTAGCGTTTGATCATATGGAAGCAGCTCATAATAAATAATCCCCTTCCAGTCCCACCAAATGCATAGCAAAACCTTTCTGGCCGTTTGAGGTGCTTCACCGCTCTTTGACCACGATCGTTTTCGCACAGGGTTATCGTATGTGATCCATTTCTCATCTCCAGTCACCATCCGCTTAAGAAATGGGTCTATCTCATTCCGTTTGGCCAAGGCTTCGCAGATGGAAATTCGATCCATCATGTTTTTTTCTGTTAATTGGTGTGGCACCCAAACATCGAGCTTCTTTTTGAATCCAGCTTTGTGTAAATGGTTTAAAACTGTTTTATGGTCGATTTTTAGCTCCTGGGCGATGTTACGACTGCTAACATGCCGGTCAACTTCGATCATTTCTCCGATTTTATCGACATTTTCGAC
>NW_024000766.1:0-129 GCF_014805625.2 Glossina fuscipes
GAATTTATTTAATTAATAAACAATTGGTGTAGATTTTATTGATACCGCAAAAATTTCAGATATATTGAGTTCTCTTAAAAATTAATTGGTGTAGGTTTTGTTGATACCGTAAACATTTCAAATCAATTG
>NW_024000766.1:229-1042 GCF_014805625.2 Glossina fuscipes
AGTTCTCTTAAAAAATAATTGTTGTAGGTTTTATTGATACCGTAAAAACTTCAAATTTCTTTAATTAATAAACAATTGGTGTAAATTTTATTGATACCGCAAAAATTTCAGATATATTGAGTTCTCTTCAAAAATAATTCGTGTAGGTTTTGTTGATACCGTAAAAATTTTAAATCTATTGAATTCTCTTAAAAAATAATTGGTGTAGATTTTATTGATACCGTAAAAAGTTCAAATTTATTGTGTTCTCAAAATAAACAATTGGTGTAGATTTTGTTGATACCGCAAAAATTTCAGATATATTGAGTTCTCTTAAAAAATAATATGTGTAGGTTTTGTTGGTACCGTAAAAATTTCAAATCTATAAAATTCTCTTAAAAAATAATTGGTGTAGATTTTATTGCAAAAATTTCAGATTTATTGAATTATCTTAAAAAATAATTGGTGTAGGTTTTATTGGTACCGCAAAAAGTTCAAATTTACTTAATTAATACACAATTGGTGTAGATTTTATTGATACCGCAAAAATTTCAGATATATTGAGTTCTCTTAAAAATTAATTGGTGTAGGTTTTGTTGATACTGTAGAAAGTTCAAATTTATTTAACTAATAAACAATTGATGTAGATTTTATTGATACCGCAAAAATTTCAGATATATTGAGTTCTCTTTAAAAATAATTCGTGTAGGTTTTGTTGATACTGTAAAAATTTTAAATCTATTGAATTCTCTTAAAAAATAATTGGTGTAGATTTTATTGATACCGTAAAAATTTCAAATTTATTGTGTTCTCAAAATAAACAATTGGTGTAGA
>NW_024000767.1:0-525 GCF_014805625.2 Glossina fuscipes
AAAACAACAATACATATGCTAAAATCTAATATACCAAATTCTCCAGAATCTCCAGCTATCAACTTTACTCAACAAATCACAAGTGGTAATGAACCCATTCTTTCATCCATTAATCAACCTTCAATTTCAAATTATTCACGTGCGCCAACCCGTTGCGCTTCAAATGCACCAAATCACCTAAATACAGATTATTCTGCTGGTAAGAATAAATCATTCACGAAAAATTCCTATAGCGACCTTCTCGACGGAGACGCTGACATGTCAACTTAACCCTCCCTCCACTCTGCTTACATGTCATTAGAATTAAATAAAGTTTTTAAAATTCTACAATGGAACATTAAGGGACTTATTAATAATTTTGATGAACTCCGTACACTCATAAGTGATTTTAATCCAACCTTTTTATCGCTTCAAGAAACCCATTGTAGAAGCTCTTTTAATCCTATTCCACCCAAATCATATACACATATTCCAAACAAGGAGTAGGTGTTTTTATAAAATCAAGTATACCTCACAAACGCATAA
>NW_024000767.1:625-8306 GCF_014805625.2 Glossina fuscipes
CTGGGGCTCAACAGTGAACAACACTCGCGGTACTGTTTTAGAAAAGGCCTTTTTTCAAAGCAACCTTTGCGTTTTAAATGATAGAAAACCAACGCACTTCTCAACTCATCATACTGTTTCACATATTGATTTAACATGTTGCTCTCCATCACTTCTTCTTTTGGTGTCCTGGTCTATTTCTGATGATCTACATAATAGTGATCACTTTCCAATCATAATCGATCTTAAACTTTCAACGTCCTCTGCTACTCCAGCAAAACAGGCCAAATTCCTCCTAGATAAAGCGGTTTGGATCAATTACTCCAAACAAGTGGAGTTATTTTTGAATTCAAAGCCATTTAACGGAAACTGCAACCATGATGCTGCTATTATGTCTAAAGCGATTCGCACGGCTGCTCATCTTTCTATTCCTCAATCCAACACCTCTTTTAAACGAGCTAGGGCTCCTTGGTGGAACAACACGCTTTCGTTTTTGAGGAAAAATAAAATGGATCTATGGCACCGCTTTAAGAGATGTCCTGATCAAAATCACTTGTTATTATACAAAAAGGCCAATGCTCTATTCAGGAAGGAATTACGGAAATCAAAGGCACTTAGTTTCGAACTTTTCTCGAGACGAATTCACAGAAATACATCAATGAAAGTTGTCTGGAACAAAATCAACAGACTTAATGGGACTTCAAACCTGAACGAAATTTCTGCCATCTGCACTCCCAATGGAACTTTAACTGACGCAGATGAGATTTCTAATTACTTTGGAAAAGTGTGGTGCGATTACTCCTCTGACAGCAACTTCTCCAGTGCTTTCATTGATAATAAAAGGACTCCAATATCTCCTCCAAATAATATCGATAGATGTGCCATGTTCCTGGAAAATTGCGTATCTACCTCAGAACTTGGAAGTTGTCTCTCCAATTTGAAGGGGAAGACACCTGGTCTAGACCGCATCTCATACCAAATGATCAGTGTTATGTCTAAGTCTAGTAAAAAGAAATTACTCGACCTATATAACACGGTATTTATGACTGGCCATATACCCTACATGTGGACACTGGCAACAGTTGTTCCAATTCCAAAGTCAAAAAATGTCTCTATCGCATCTGATTATCGCCCAATTTCTCTTTTATCTTGTCTCTCTAAGGTTTTAGAGAACATTATGGCATCTAGATTACCTTGGTTTCTTGAATCCAAGAACCTGATAACAAAGCAACAAGTTGGTTTCAAGCGGGGTAGAGGATGCATCGACGCTCTGTTACATATTGATTATTTCACAAGCAAAGCAATTTCCGAACGAAATCATGTAACAATTCTCTCAATTGATTTCGAAAAAGCATTTGACAGAGTTGGTCTTCATGTTATTTTAAGACTCTTGAAATTATTGAATGTTGGGCCCAAATTTTTCAACTACATCATATCATTCATGTCGCATCGGCGGTTCAAAGTTAGAATCAACAATCATCTTTCTGATTCCTTTCCGCTAATGAATGGCATTCCGCAAGGATCTCCTCTCTCTGTCACGCTTTTCCAGATCGCTTTCAACGAAATTAGCGAAATTCTTTGCCGTGTACCAAGAGTGGAACATTGTCTCTACGCGGACGATGTATACATTTTTACAAAAGAAAAAGACAACACGAAAGCAATCAACATCCTCGAATCTATTGCATGTGAGATCTCCACATGGGCAAACTCGTCAGGAGCTATAATCTCTATACAAAAATCAAAAAAAATGCACGTTTGTCGAAAACAAATGTGCGATGCAGGAAACCTACTGATGCATATTAAGGACTTACCAGTACTAAATGTGCAGACGCTCCATGTTCTCGGGCTCACGTTTTCAAACAATTATCGTTGGAAAGCACACTGCCTTCGGTTAAAAAACTCCCTTTTAACAAGGGTAAATTTCATACGGTACGTTGCTTGGAGAAGCCATGCGCATATTAACACTATCGCTTATCTCACCAAAATGCTTGTTTTAAGCAAGATTGACTATGCTTTGATAATTTATGGCAATAGCTGCAAATATAATATCAACATCCTTAAACCGGTCTATCACCAAGCCGTTAGAGCAAGTTGTTATGCTTTTCGGACGACGCCCATAAATAGTATTATAATTGAAACTGGTCTCCAAACCTTAGAAAATAGACTGTATGAGTTAAAAGCTAAAATAGTCCCTAAGCTTCTTAATTCAAACAAATCCATTCTCGGTGATGACGTAAGAAAGATTATTATTGCGAACAAAATTCCAAAGTCACCATCTGCAATTGACCATTGTTTGTGCATCGCAAAGGAATTGAACATTCCCTTCAAAATTTCCCGCTTTTTTGGTGTTAAACCTCCCTGGATTTTGAAAGATTGCTCTTTTGACATCTCACTGTCTATGCACAAGAAAGAAGATACTCCAAATTACGTCTTCAGGAATCTAATAGCTGAGAAAACCCAAGTATTGGACAATACTGGTTGGAATCTTTTGTACACAGACGGCTCAAAATCTCCTGGTCTGCCTCCTGCTTGTGCGGTGGTAGATGCTACAGGACGGGTTCTTCTCAACCACATATTTCACGAAAGCACTTCAACTTTCATAACCGAAGCCAGAGCTATCCTTCACGCTGCCAACCTTGCCCATAAAAACAAACTCAAAACCGCTATTGTTACCGACAGTTTGTCTGTATTACAAGCTGTTCGGAATCCTTCGACTTCGAGATGGAGCACCATCAACAAATTAAGGAATATAATTACTACACCCGACGGAAAAATTAAAATGTTATGGGTACCAAGTCACATCGGTTTACTGGGAAATGAGCAGGCTGATCGAGCGGCAAAGTATGCTGCTTTTGCTCCTCTAATTATGGATGATGTCATGGAAAAGTTGGATCTTCAAAGATACATTGGAAGAAAAGTTAAAGAGAAAATTGCAGAAGGAAATTTACAATACCATCATCAACACTACTCTTGCATTAACCCTCAATTAACTCCACCTATACATCCAACAAATGTTGAGAAAACCAAGATCCAAACATACTCGAGAATTCGCCTTGGTCATACAATTGCAACTCACCAATGGATCCTAAAGAAGTCTTCTTCCCCAATCTGCAGTTGTGGACAAACTCTTACTATAAAGCACATTCTCTGCGATTGCCTCAACTTTTCCTCGGCTAGAAGTATTGCATTTGGAACGATTAACCCTTTGAACATTCTACAATCAGCTTCAGAACAGAATATCAATTCAATATATTACTTTTTTAATACTACTAAGTTCACTATCTAATATCCATTTATTTAAATTAGAGCCGATAGCCTGTGTTGCTAGTGCTCAATGTCTTTTTTTTAGTCTAAGAATTCATTTCATTAGTCTAAAATTAAAATAATAATAATAATAATAATAATAATTTTTTTTTTGCAATACCTTTATAAAGCATAGAAACAAGTTTCACACCATCGCCTACATATTTGTAAACAAATTTGAAAGTGGCCTAAGCTTTTCAAACTACAACCCCCAAGCTATGTGACAATGTCTTTTATTTTGCAAGTACTAAAAATCGGCTTCGTCCTCTCCATATTATAGGACATGAAAGTGTAGTTGGTTTACTTCTCGTGGACAAACATACAAATTGTGGAAAGCAATCTCTTAAAAGATATTTTGGAATTTCACTCTAATCTAGGATATGTAACATAATATTAGCTTGGGGAAAAAGAAATCCATTATTTTTTCGGTACATGGCTGCACTGATAGATTTCTCGTAAAGTATCGATCAAACAATTTCCGATACTGTACATTTACATACTGTACATTTCGCAGTAAAGAAAATTCTTTTGATGTTTTTTGTTTGGTGCATTCAGTTGTGAGTTACAGTGTGTTAAAAATGGAAGTGAACAAAGAGAAAATTCGGTACATTTTACAGTTTTTCTTTGACAAAGGCGAAAATGCAAGCCAGGCGGCTAAAATTGTGAATGGTGTTTATGGTTCCGATACTGTAACAGCCAATTATGTGCAATTTTGGTTTCGTAGATTCCGTTCAGGAATTTTTGATGTTAAAGATGCACCTCGCACAGGTAGGCCGGTCGTCGAAAATGTCGATAAAATCGGAGAAATGATCGCAGTTGACCGGCATGTTAGCAGTCGTAACATCGCCCAGGAGCTAAAAATCGACCATAAAACAGTTTTAAACCATTTACACAAAGCTGGATTCAAAAAGAAGCTCGATGTTTGGGTGCCACACCAATTAACAGAAAAAAACATGATGGATCGATTTTCCATCTGCGAAGCCTTGGCCAAACGGAATGAGATAGGCCTATTTCTTAAACGGATGGTGACTGGAGATGAGAAATGGATCACATACGATAACCCTGTGCGAAAACGATCGTGGTCAAAGAGCGGTGAAGCACCTCAAACTGCCAGGAAGGTTTGGCTATGCATTTGGTGGGACTGGAAGGGGATTATTTATTATGAGTTGCCTCCATATGGCCAAACGCTAAATTCTGATCTCTACTGTCAACAACTGGACCGTTTGAAGATAGCGATTGACCCGAAACGGCCAGAATTGGCCAACAGGAGAGGTATCGTGTTCCACCAGGACAAAGCTAGGCCACACACATCTACAGTGACTCGCCAGAAACTTCGGGAGCTTGGTTGGGAGCTTTTAATGCATCCGCCATACAGTCCCGACTTGGCACCAAGCGATTACCATCTTTTTCTTGCATTGCAAAATTTCTTTAATGATAAAAAATTGGAATCTAGGGAGGATTGTGAAAATCGACTACTAGAGTTTTTTGCAAATAGAGACCTGGACTTCTATGAGAGAGGCATTTTGAAGATGCCTTTAAAATAGCAACAAATAATACAACAAAACGGTGCATATTTGACCCAAATCGGACAATCCGAAGCATGTTAAATGAAGTGCTGAAGTTCATATAAAAATAATGGATTTCTTTTTCCCCAAACTAATATATTATATATACTTTGTTTTTGTAAATCTTTTCGTGCATGCACTGCAATCACTTATTTAGTATTACTACAGTTTGTGGTAAGCTTAGAAAAAAGAAACCATTTTTATTCGGTTGAATCAATCAGTCTTCGGCTTCTATGGTTTTATTATCCTTAAGTAAGCCAGGTGACATAAATTAGTGGCACCCAAACTCTAGAGCAAGCAAAACTGCATCAAAATATACTTTTCGTGAAATTAATCTCAGTCGTGTTTCTTTAAACATCTTTGCATGTAAAGTTAGACTTAACATCGTCTTCAATTTATTGTTAAAACGAACACGAATATTGAATTGAATAGTACCGCCAACACCAGTCTTTAAAGTCATTTAAACAATGCAAGAAATACTTCGAATAATATAACGACGTCTACCGTGCTTTCCTTGAAGAGTCGCGTTGCGAAAAAATAAATAAATATGGCTTATGTTAATCAAAAGTATTCTCATTGCATTATGAAAAATACTAGGACATCAATTAACTTTTAAGCCTTTTTTAAATAAAGCTGAGTGTATTGTACGAACAATAAACTAAGTTTTTAGCTGTAAGTTTTTCTCATCTCTCTGACAGCATGTGAATTCCGAATCGAATGATCACCTCATATTTTGGAAATGCGCCGTAGTTAAATCAATTCTGGAGTAAAAAACTAATCAATGAGGAAACGAATCCTCGAAAAACCTTTTCCGTAATGAAAAGAAATAGAATAAAAAGTTAATTCTAACGCTTAATTGGGTTGGGATTTTGTGCTCTGATCCCCTTCGAGTTTAATAAGTAAACGTCTCCCGCCTATAATGGACGTTCTTTGTTTTTGTTTGTCTACGATTTAATTTGGACATCTAGAGGGGATATTTTCCGTTTGACGTTACTAGGCATAAAATAGTGCTTACAATTCCTCGTATTCAGGTTCCTGCGTGGCAGGCATGCATCGCTCGTCATTATTATACGCGCTGAAATGTCGAATCCAGAACGTAAACGCTTTAACCGTTGGGGCCTTACCAACGTGGTTTTCGGAGTGATATGTGGGTTTTCATAAAAAGTTTGCCTTTGCAAGAAAGTAATGTGTAAATTTGGTTTATTATTACCAAAGCGATAGCTGTATTAGGCGAAGTGGTGTAGGTTGTTTAAAAGTTGGCCTTGCCCGACTACAACGTGCTTACTTTTTTTTTCTGCAAGTCTGTAAGTCGCTAAGAACATTTGATTTTTTTTGTTTAATAGGAAATATTTCATTTCCATACCTTTTCTCTTTTTGTTGACAATTTTTTTGTTTTGTTTTTGGTTTTCATTCATGTCGTCGTGATTGGTACATGGATATCTTTCCCTTTTCTTTTGTAATTTAACTGATATTGTTTTATGGGCAGCGGCTTTTCTTCTCTCTTTTCTGTTTTAATTTTAATGGTTTCTGCATTGGCTATGAAGCAGTCGAAATGTCTTCTTTTAATTGCAGCCAGCCAAAATTTTTGACAACCATAAACACAGCACTGCATTAAGTGTTTTTTTAACCACAAAACAACGCTGCAAAGTATTCCAGAAGTATTATAGATGTAATGGCGGTGACATGAAAGAATCAGAATTTTTTTAAAAAATGCTTAGGTAAAACAAATTACAATGCCATTCGAAACAGGAGTAAAGGAAAAATAACTCCAAGGCTCAATTTTCCATGCAGGGACAATAAATATAATCCCAAGCATTCTCTTTATGTTCTTTTCCCTTAAAAACACTTCTTGTCAGGTAGAAGGCTTAAACTCTTTTAAGCTTTTATAATTTAAGAATAAAAAAAGATAAGAAAATTGAATTGAAAATGAAATTTGAAGTCAAAGTTTATTTTTATGATAGAAAGAGTATATTAACATACTTAAGAATGTTGCTACTATATACTGCTACTATAATATTAATCCCGTGTCAGTATACATAGACTTAAATGTATATGACGTACATAGTGACGAAAATTCTACAAATAAAAAAACCTAATGTAAAAGTCAAAAAATGGGCTCAAATTTTAAATCGTTGGATATTTACGAAAACAAAATCGAGTATATCAACAAACAAACAAAGCAACGTAATCTGTTTATCGAATACGAAATTTTCTCTATACAAATATCTGGTAAAAAGGGTTAGCATGCCAAAGCCTTTGGTTCTCTTGAAATTCGCTAACGGGTGAGCGATAACCATGGCATAAAAAAAGTTGTACAATTTTTGAATAAGAGTAGCGTACCAGTACGTTTGCTTTGTTATATGGAATATTTTAAACAATCAGTAGTTGAAATCCGAGAATAACAGCGATCTAGATCTTTAATTCTCATTACTTGAATAGACAATTATCCTACAAAAAACATGTAAGAAAGTCATATTCGGTTATGACCGAACGTGTCTATCCTAACCAAGACAAACAAATAAGAAAGTTATATTCGGTGGGGCCAAATTTCGCATGCCCATCACTAATAAAGTCTTTACCATGTTCTACACTCCAAATCCTTTCATTTGCTACCAATATCGAAGGTATTTTTAAGAAAGCATTTATCCACTAAGTCGTGACGACTACCACAATTAATTTAGGATTAATACACTTGGGCTATCGCATCCTACTCTTCAAGTGCTTTTATTTGATATCCATATCACTGGCATTCTTAAAAAATAAGCCACCAGGTCCCGGTGCCTACCGTATTTATTTTAGAATTAACCCATTTCTACGCCGAAAATATGTCTTTG
>NW_024000768.1:0-347 GCF_014805625.2 Glossina fuscipes
GTGGGCTCTAAACCTGCTATTATAATAGCAAATACAGACTACTCTAATCAACCAGGAGAGCATTGGGTGGCCTTTTATTTTAATTCTAAGCTAGAAGCGGAATACTTTGATTCATATGGTCAACGACCATTGAAGAAAGAATTTTACAATTTTTTAAAGAGAAACTGCGACGCGTATGTATGTAATAAACAGCAACTCCAAGGATACTTTTCAAGCACTTGCGGACATTATGCCTTGCTTTATAGCTTATATAAGAGTCAACGAAAAAGTTTAAATGCTTATCTCAAGCAATTTAGTACAACTGACTACAGCTTTAATGATAAGAAAATACTCAAACTATGTAAAAA
>NW_024000768.1:447-17320 GCF_014805625.2 Glossina fuscipes
TTTGGAATAAACTCAAAAATAGGGGCATTAGCTATAGATTTGTCTCTTCCCCGAAAGATAATATGTTGGATATTATTTTCCTTTAACTTTTTATACGGATTCTTGGATGGGAAAACTTGACTTAGAAGCTTCGGAAGACATATCCAGAGTAACTTTCCCTCTGGTGATTCCAAATAAAGGGCAATCTTTTCTCCATATTGTGTAGCTTTTGCCTTACATCCGACTATTTTATAAGATGCATCAGTTGATAACTCATCTACCTTTGGGTATCCTTGTCCTGATGTTTTCCATGCGTCATTCAGAGTCTGCAGGAAGGTCTATTAAAAACATTTAAAAAAATTATTAAATTTTTAGAACGATTATATGAAATATATTTCTTTTGTTTCTTGTTTCTCACAATGGCTTTTGTTGTATTGATGTTGTAGTTCTTTTTTCAATCACGAGTTTGAAGCTACTAACTAAAATTCAGTTTATAATTTATTTTTATAGATTTCTGGTCACATTGGCTGTAGTTATTAGAAGAATAAAAATAAAACATAAGTTTAATTATTATTTATTTGTTTAATGCTTTATTGTAGTAAACTATCCAAATTAATCTTAGAAATTTCATTATTGAAACTATCGTCTAAAAGTCTGTTGTAGTCCGTAACTGTAGGTATATTAATATTTAAGAGTTGGTCATTGAAGCTATCATGGAAATAATGATCATAGCATGCAATTGGATCGGAAATTGTTTCACTTTGATATCTGAGGTCGTAATTCGGAGTCTCGCTTTGAAGGAATTGGTCCATTTCATTATTCGCCATGAAGATTGATTGGGAGACGGTTGCCCAATTAAACTCCGACCCTTCAGAAATTTGAGCAACTTGAAGAGACGAGATTGGATTATATGTACTAGCTTGTGTTGATACAAAAATTTCCAGATCGTCCTCATTATCATCAGAAAGTAAAATAATCTCTGAAGTTTGTGACGGTAAAAAGATTACTGAGTCCAATGTCATCTGAGAATTGTAATTTTCAGTCATCATCATTTCCGCAGTGGATTGATTCTCGTATTCCGTTGATAATATTGATGATAATGATGGTGATATGCTATTGTTGTTCCTTGGTTCCATGCTAATTTTTCTATTTTTATTTAAAGTAATTAACTCACTTTTAATGGTTTGCTGGTTTCAGTATTTTTGAAAGTAACTAAAGAGAAAACTCTGCTTATATAGGATAGAAATGTTGGTGAACTTACCTTCAAGCGTTATCTGTAAAATTGCATCTGTCTTTTATTTTTCTCTATAAATACTTTGAAGTGTGGTCATAAACACCGTTTGACCTTTTTCTTTTTATCATTTATAATGCACCATAATATTAGTTCTTTTTCCATTCTCAGCGGGGTATTTATACGAATGGAAATAGTGATAATAAAAAATAGAAATGAGGAAGGATCATGAGACGTGTAAGTGTTCTGAAATGCGATATGGTGAAATAGTCGCATCACCCAGAGTGCACTTAATTTTTTTCTTCGTGGAAATTTGTGTAGACATGTGTATGGACGACCGTGTCCCTTTTTTTATATATTTTTGTTTTTTGCTATCGGAATCGTAAATAATGTACGTCCTTGAAAGAATCCTTTTTGGTTTGGTAATTAAGATGTGTGTAATGAAGAGATGTGTTCGTGGGAATTTGTGTAGAGGCATGCATGCACGATCGTGTTTCCTTTGTGATATTTTGTTTATTATCGGAATCGTAAGTAATGTGTGTTCTTGGAGAAATCGTGTTTTGGTTTGGTCATTAAGATGCGTGTAATGAAGAGAAGTGTTTGTGTGAATCTGTGTAGACATGTGCATGCACGATCGTGTTTCTTTGTTCATGTACTTTTGTGAAGGGAATCATAAATGATGCATGTAGAGGATTGGTTTTTCGTTTGTGTAGGAGAATGTGTGTAATGGAGGTAAGATTTATGGGAGATAAGTGTTTGTTAGCGTCATATGAGGGAGTGTAATTGGAGAGGGAGGGACATAATGAAATGTGATCGTTGGCGTTGGAGTCCGTCTTGTGAGGGTAAGTGGAGTGTCATGTGGAATGTGTAGTAGACGTGAGGGATGCTGTTGTGTGTGTATGTGCGTGTGTGCGCATCCTAGCATGTGCGGCGTTTTGAGCGGGGAAGTGTGCGGACATTATTCCCCCATATATATACTACTATACGGAAAGGCCGAACAATTTTTATGAGCAAAAAAAAACAAAAAAGTCCTTTTTTGTTGCAGGCTAAAATTCGCGTCGACGTTCCCCCATATATATACTACTAACCCACGTTCCTTCTGGAATTATATCAATGGTCGTCGACATGCTAGTCGAAAATCAAGCGGTTGTGCTGTATGGTATGACCGTGATACTAAAAAATACTTGGATATGCTCAAGAGCTACATTCCAATTGTTAATCCTATTACAATGCCTTCAATTCCTTTTAGTAGTATCAGTAACACACCCTTTTCATTTCATGAGCTAATGTATGTTTTACATTCCAGAAAGAGAGCTACTGCTGCAGGTTGTGATGGAGTCAAGCATGACATGCTCACAGTACTGTCTGGAAGAAGCTTTAGCATGCTTTTGCATGCAATTAACAACTGCTGGTCCATCAACTTTATACCCTCTGATTTGCGTTGCATCAAAATAGTTCCCATTCCCAAGCCAGGTAAAGACTTAAATGATTTAAGGAGCTTCAGAACAATTTCACTAATATCTGTATTCATAAAGACCATCAACCTCATGGTTAAGGAGAGACTAACTGCTTTCCTGAAAACTAAGAACGTTATTCCAGCTCGGTCTTACGCCTATCAAAAACGCAAATCTGCGAATATGTGCGTTAATGAATTGTGTTTTCTCATAGCCAGTTTAAAAAAAGCAGGGAAAAAGGTTGTCATGCTCTCCCTGGACATTAGCAAAGCCTATGACTGTGTCAACTTGATTAAGCTCGGTAGAATTCTCCTAAACTTTTCGATTCCTCTTCAAATGCGGCTGTGGATACTTAATTTTTTATCCAAGCGTGTGTTGGTGATGGGTACCGAAAAAGTTGAAATATGCGGTGGTATCCCACAAGGCAGTTGTTTAAGCCCCATACTCTTCAATCTATACGCAGCTTCTTTGCATGATCTTCAAGATGACAAAACTCACATTTTTCAATATGCAGACGATTTTCTAATCGTATCTGCGGACTCATCTTTTTCAGCAGCGGTCAATGACCTCTCGATGAAAGTGAACTTGTTTTTCGATGCATGCGCTGATCTTAATTTATATTTTAACCCCAGCAAGACAAACACTATTTACTTTGCCAAAGGTTCTAAACGTGAAATCAGACTTCTTATCAAAGGTACCCAAGTTAATCAGGTAAAATCTCTTCGATTTCTTGGGAGAATTTTAAATGACAGCTTAACCTTTCGTGGGCATTATGAAAAGGCGTTCAAAGATTGTCAGTCTGGATGCAACATCATCAAACTCATGACAAACAATCAGGCAGGCTTGCCTCCCAAAAACGCTTTGACATTCCACATGTTGCAATTTCCCAAAATATATTGAAAAACGTATACAAGCATTTGAAAACCGAATGTTGAAGCGTTGTACTGGACTGACCCCCTCAACTCCTCAACATATTCTCAATGTTATATCTGGTGAATGGCCAGTTTCCGAAAGAGCCCTTTTTTGCACTGCCAAGGAGTTAATTAAAGTGAAGATGATAAATCCTTCCTTTTTTCAGGAAAGTACATCTCTCAGTGACACTGTCACTTGCAGCTATACTTTTTGCTATCAAAAACTTCGTCATATTTTTGATAAATTAGATTCAATTCCCCCCTTGAATTTCATTACCAGCAAATACAGTCTTCATGAACATTCTCGAACCGATCTCTACCTCAAAACAAAATGTCAACTTCTCTTGTATAAGGTTGTTATGCCAAGAAAAGCTCCTTTTTTACTACAACAACGGATACGATATATATGCCACTGACGGATCCGTCGGTCATAATTTATCTGGCTTCTCGGTCGTGAAACATCTATCTGAAACAGTACATCGAGTTAAAGTGGAAGAGGAACTTTCCTCTACTTTTATTGAGTTGCTCGCCATTCGACATGCTATCACGGTTGCTATTTCCGATGGTATCAGACGTTTTGTTATTTTTTCCGACAGCAGATGCAGAAAATGAATATGTGTTTGACATTCACAAGACGTTGCACGAATCTCAAGTGGATGACTGTCACCTCGTTTGGGTACCTGGCCACTGCGGCTTTTTTTTAAATGTAAAAGCCGACTTTCATGCAGGGAGAGCTCGTGTTGATGGGACAATTTTGTCCATAAAATATACTCCCAATGAAGCAATTCGGGCAATTCGCAACCACATCCTTCAACAGCTAAACGACGAATTTAAAGTAATCGCGCGCGTTAAATCCAATCGTTTTTTCTATAAATTAAATCCCACATTTCAATTCAAACCCTTCTCTGTTTCTTCTTTTAATTCCTGGGAAATCAAAATTCTTTATAGACTCATGAGTGGTCACACTTATGACAAAGTTTATTTAAAAATGATTCGCGCTATACTATGTGATGTTTGTGAAGTTTGCAATGTTGTTGAGTCTGCTGAGCATCTAATCTTCAGATGTCATATGCTTGATGGCATTAGAGATTCCTTTAGCTTCTTCAAGTTATATGGCTGTCTCCTCGATCTCTTTGCAGCAAAAAATGTACGTCGTCTCGGGGAACTAACTTGTTTTATTAGAAAAGCCAAATTATCCTTTTAGAATTTTTCTTTTTCCTCCTTTTTCCGTTTTTTTTTTTTTGTTTTTTCTTTTTTTGCGTTCAATCATTTTCAATTTCCATGACATTGCTTTTCGTTTTCAGCCAAAGTTTGCAACACTGTCTGACTTTCAAGAAGTCAACAAGCACACTTACACACACACACACAATTACATTTAACATGCTCACTCCAGTTATTACGGCCGCTCTTATTTTTTTGTTACGTTTTATACATAATCGTGACTAAAAATTACAACAGTTTATTATTTGGACATATAAGCCACAAATCTATTGGCTTAGTCCATCTCTGTTCAACATACCAAAAAAAAAAAAAATAAATATATAATTTCTTTTACAATCACGAATCGCCTATTCTTCTTTTTGTCGGCATTTCTAGCCGGATTTTTGGCTGTACATTACCAAGTACGGTGAATTATGGGTTGACAGCGGAACAGAGCTTCTCATAGCGAACACTCTGTCACATCAGTCTCTACCCATGCTCAAAGTTTTCATCAATCGCTTTCAAGAACGTTTCTGGATTATGGATTTAATATTAACTTAACTGGTCCAATCCATTTCCAAACAAATCAAAAAAAAATAAATAAATAAATAAGTATTGCTGTTGGTATAAGATCCTCGCATTCATCAACGCTTATTACCTTCCATTAAACATGAGAAGCAATAATTCCTAATAAATTTGTGCCCCTCCAATAGGTCTGTGCTAACTTATTGAGCGGTGTCGAATATTTCTTATAAATTTTTGAATGCTTCAAATCTAAATCATTCAAATTTTTTATACCACTTACATATTTATCCACCAATACTGCCCCTAATCACATAAATGATGTTGAATCGTGCGCAAAGAAGGAACGAGAAAACCATGACTATAGCAATATACTAATTTCTCGGTAACATAAAGAACATGCGTGTCGATCAAAAGGTAAGTGGTACAACACCACTCATTACAACTAATACGTATATATTTTGTCCTATAGGTCTTTGATTTTTCTTCGGACATAGACCGTGAACTCATCTACATGCATAAGCTTGCGTTCGCCATTGCCTCGGATTACTTCACCGCAATGTTTTTAAGTAAGTAATGTCAAGAAACTGGAAGACCAGGACTTGAGTAAAATCTTTGCATGTTTACTTTTGTAGCCAATATGAAGAAGAGAAAAGAAGGGACCGTTAAGTTGGACGTAATTGCAGTAAAGGCATTCGTTAATTATGTGTACAGCGAGATTAATGCACTTATGGAATATAATGTTGAAGGGACTGTTGTCTTTATCAAGCATTTTGAGATCGTATGGGTGAAAGAGCCATGTGTCGAATTTCTCAAAAGCAACGTGGAACAAAAAAGTTTTCGAATGGGACAATTTGCTGAGAAGGTAGTAATAAAATTATAGCAGACGTGGCTCTACAAATTGGCGTTTACTCTCCTTCAGGTATGCATTCTTCCACAGGGTTGCACGACTTCATCAAAAATATTTTTTGACGACTTAATTTACGAAGAAAATCCGTTACTAACGTCATTTGAAGAGGTATTGAAATAACTCAAAGGTTGACGATCAAACGAGTGTGGTTATGTTTCTAATGAAACACAATAGCTGCATTTCAATGTTCCCTAGCAGAATAGCCCCTGACCCTACTTTAAACCCAATTATTCGGTAATAATTTATTCTCATTCCGCCTGTGTTGATAAGAGAACTTTAAACATCCTTTCCCTTTGCCCGTCATATCCATTTTACGTTGCAATAATTTCCTTAACAAGGGATCTTCTTTCTTCTCTCCATCATTTGAAGCTCTTTGGCGTAAAGAAATTATTTTCGTATTAGTTCTTCCTAATTCGGCTTTTCTCATTTATTACTTAGCTTAAATGCAGAATTAATAACTGCATGTTAGCTGAAGGGAGGATTACATTACCCCAATTTGCTGAGTAATGTTTTTAGATCTCAATTTATGGGTTCACTCTTGTACGTTGTAGTGAATGCAAAGCTGAGTCAACATGTACACAAATCTGATCTTCAGGAACGTTTTTGCAAACTATGTAAGATATTAATTAAGACGAAAAAATTTATGATTCGCATTTCACAGTGCATGTAATGTGACGAGAGAAATGTATTATAAAAAGCTTTAAAGAATGCATGATAAACTGTATTACATAACTACGTAAATAGGAAGAGGGATGGTGACAGTTCAAGCTAAAATGTCATAGCCATTATTACATGGCGACATATTTGCGGTTTATTTTTATGAAAATTAAATAAGAGATACATTCTACAAAAAACTTTAAAATTTTCAAGCCGCAATAAATTGGGTCAAAGCCGACGAAAAGTTCATTTCGTGCAGTTTATGAGCCAGATACGTTTTCCTCTTGTCAGTATAGAATTCTTGACAAATCACACCGTCGTTGGACATCTGCTCAGAGAAAATCACAAATGTGGCCAATTTCTAAATGAAGTCTTTAAATCTCATCTAAAAAGAGTAACTGGACGAAACGAAAGGTGCAAAACGGGAATAGAACATAGCAACGAAATGTTCCATGTGTTTCTCGTTGGCGCATAAAAGAAAGAAAGAAGAAAAAAGTCGACGATGTTTCCAGAAAGAAATTGATTGCTGTATCAAAAGTGAATGACGATAGATGGGTAAATGTTATTTTCTGCCGCTGGCAAGGGTATCCCGATACGAGCGGCGTTTGTCGGTTATAGGATAATAGTTTTCGACTGTTGAAGAGGCCAACCATCAACAACATAAATTAGATCATAGTACGTGCAAATCCCAACACCATGTCCACCATTATTCATTGGTGCAATGTAATTCCATTGCTCACTAACAGGACCACAACATTCTGCCGCCTTCATATAAAGTCCGTTTAAATATTCACCCAATGAATAAACAACACCGTTTAAATATACTGCAGAATTATAGAATGGAATAATTGCTCATCAATTCTTAAACGGTGTCATTTATTCAGTGGTTAGATATTTTAACGGGCTATTTGAAAAATGCCGAATGTTATGGTCTTGTTATCAAGCGATGGAATTACATTGTACCCAAGAATAATTGTCGATGTTGTGTTAGCATTTGCACGTACAGCGATCTAATTTATGTTGTTGGGCGGTCCGCTTCAACAGTCGAAAGTTATAATCCCAGAACTGACATGTCGGAATATCTATGCAACAAACGAAGGTTTCAATAGGGCAACAGTGACAGAAAATAATATTTACAAGTTGACTCAAAGGTATAAGGCCAATAATGTACTTTCCCGCTTTGAGCCGGAGATAGGCAATGATAAAATTTAAATGAGATGGGAGGAACATCAGATCTACATGAACTTGTCTTTTATGAACTCACATGGTTTCATATTGGAAAACGCAACTGAAGAATTTAGCTATCTAATCTGCAAGAAACCAAGGGATTATTTATTAATCTATTTATTTCGTTTCAATTCAACTTATACTTGAATTAAATTATGGATATACATATAATAGGAGAATTGTACTATATGAGCTTGCATATACAATGGGTTACCTAACGATCTCTATTAAATTATATGACGGAAAAGAAAAATAAATTACTGTACAAGAGGAATGACACATAAATGGTAGTAAAGGAAAGTTATGGTTGCTTCACACAAGGAAAATTACAGATCAGTTAGCATTGGGGCGCAAGTGAGCCCTAAGAAAAACCAAGCCTGGAAAAGTTTGATAATCCTTACTTCAAGACCATTCTAGTTAATTTTATTACATGACTTAATTAGTTTTATGTGCTGATAATATTGCAGATTGTCCGAACTATATAGAGAGTCTTTTTTATGGTTTGTATCGAGTCCGACATGAAGATAAGATGATAAATATCGTTCAAAGTTTAAGTTTAAATGGATTAAATAACTCATAACTTGATTTAAATTGAGAGATCATGAGCCTAAAATTCTTTAATGAACGGATAGGAGCATTGAAGTCAAGTTCATTTAAAATGGCCGGTCTATCTATTATACTATTTATCAGCTTGCCTGAAAAGCGAACATACGCGCTTATTAAGCCGAAATAAATGGGGTCAAACCCTTATGCGTTAGTTATTACCAGTGATCTGCTTTCATAAGATGTTAATGAAGCTTGATGGTTCCACGACAAATTCCTTAACGCAATAAGTAAGAAATGTCTGAGCTGATTCAATAGTGGCTACGTCACAACAATAGGACGGAGACGATACCGCAGAGGTGTATTCAAGTGAAGATCTTACCAAACACATGCAATGTACGGATCTTGGAATCGCTTCGAGCAACGTTATATGAAACCGAGTGCTGATCTAGGTGTATTAATAGAGACTTAAATATGTATTACATAACATTATGTCAAATATATTAAAAAATTACTTGCGAAACATAAGCAAAATATATTTTAACAAAAAGTCACCGTTTTAACTTCCCTGTGTTTCTCGTTTTTCAACTGATAATATTTAGAGAATAGAATTATTCTGAGTAGTGAGGACTATTTTCATCTGTCTGCGCATATAAATAGGAAATTGTCACATCTGCTTCTCCGAAACCGAAGCTTGTTATGATTTTTGGGCTAGCAGTGCAATTAGATCGCACAGATTCGGAAACAATTCTTGCGAGATAAGCTAAGATATGCGTTCAGACAGCGTTGACTTGTCTTAGCGTAGTGTAGTGTCCTTCGTATGCCCTAAAAGACTAAACAAGGACCACACGACGCGTTTCCTCTCTTTACAGAAAAGGCAAGTTTTAAGTAAACTAATATCAAGACTTAAGCAGACGATTGGCAATTTCTTCTTCACGTTAATCAGAATGGTTCGAGAGCTTTCATATCTCTCCTTTTTTTATTTTTTCTAATGCCTGTACTCAGCGCGATGCATAAAGTATTCCAATATAAATGAAATTAATTTTAAACTATTCAGACGATGTGAGCTTCAAAATTCCTATCTAAAATATTAAAACGTTTCACGCTATTTGTTGGATTTTAAAAATAAGATATCGGTGCAAAATTCAATAAAATGACTTTTGTTTTTGTTTCCTTGATATTTCTTTATTTACTAACCTCTAACATATATTTACATCATGTTTTCAGATTTTAAATGTTTATTATATACCCGAATACGTGTACAAAGGTAACGCACCCTTCGATGTGTTAACGATTGATTTTGACTTTAGGGTGCGTCTATATCCTCTGGAAACAAGCATTAAATAATTCATAGCAAAGAATTTTGAATCAAATGCTCCCTTAAGGTTTTAGTAAAATAAAATAATTTTTTCAAGGTTTTACTTGCTTTTGCGTGCACTTTTGTTAAATGTGTGCGCAATTAATTATGTTACTCCGTTCTATTTAAATTCCACCGTCAGGTGTTCAGATTTTAAGTAACATTGCCACAATTAATGCGTCTTTGCACTGTTGGGTATCCGATAGGAGACTACTATTAACATCAATCTTTATCTAAATTTTCGCTTTTTTTTCGAACAAAAACCTCTTTGACAAAAAAAAAACGAAAGTAGACGGTCGTCTACTTTGCTTCCTTTTTTGAATAACTTGATAAAAGAGTTAATATCTTACTTCTCAAAATACTCGTACGAACATTATACACTTCTCGTTGTAGAAGTTTTGATAAAAGACTGTGATTAAAATTTGACCATAAAATCCCACTTCTCGGACAAACGTCAGACTTTTTCTTTTACATTTCCTTCTCGTTTTTTTACTATCTACTGATCGATAAAGCATTTGTTCATCATCGAACGGTATGGACTATCGATCGCAATAGACACTTCATTATTACGATTTTCCGCAAATTATTTTTCCTACCTAGCATTCAGTAACCGGCTCCATGCTCTGCTCGTATGTTCGTATTTTCTGCCAAACCCGAAGAAATCAAAGAATGCAGGAATGTATCCTTTCCGATTGTAATTTGTTATGTTTCGTTAAAATTTACGAATATTTTCGAATCATTTTTTTATTCACAATTTCTCACTTTTTTGTTTAGCCCCCATACTATTATTTAAACTTTCCCTTGCTCGACAGAGCGATTTCACATTTGTTGTCCATTTTTCTCTTATGCATTCATAGTACATCAACTACAGTAAGTGTGTTCATTTCAACTCTTTTAGTCTTTCGTACAATCTTTCATATCGTTTGTTTATATTGAATGTGTCGGAACAGTAAGTACTTAATAACTTTGCTGCGTAAATGTTGCTAGCGAAATGTTCCATCTTACAGGTATTATGTGTCTGCACAATATCAGCTCGAAATGAATTTGCATGCTGCAATACAAGCATAGCGTGGAGTGTATTCACAAAAACCAAATAATAAACAAATAAAAGGAAAACCAAAATCGAATGGCACGCTTACGAAAATGCTGTTTGCTTTTTTTTCAAAAAACAAAAATTCATTAAATTATCAATAACTTACGCTTACAATTTAATTGCTGTAGAATAAGCATTTTTGTGAATATTCTTAATTATTCTAGCGGTAGAAAAATAGTATATAAGCTTAAAATTTTCCAATTAAAGAATCCATTCAATGTTGATAGTCCAAGTCGAGCTTGTCCTGGCAGGTTGGAAATTAAAAAAAAGAAGATAAAGTTGAATTCTTTTCAATTAGGTAGGGATGATCTTTGGTGAGTGTATCTTGGCATCAAAACAATAATTGTCTTAGCGGAAACAGTCGAGCAAGTTAGGAAAGATGCCTGCGGCATCGATTTTAAATTTTACAGAAACATTGGAAGTTGTGGGGCGCAAGTGGATACTGAAATATAAGTATGTCAGGGGGCAAGGTTCCAGGAAAGCGTGGATCAAACGCATCTCTGTTTTTTTAAATAGAAATTTGTGGGTTTTGCTCATTACCGATAAATTATGGAATGAAAGGTGAAAATCTTCTAAATTTACTTCCTGCTATTCATATTCAGAAATAGAAAAAAACATCCATAGCATGCCAAATTTTAAGTGATCAAAATTTCGTTTTTCCACTTTTTAGACGTCTTCTAGTTAATATTCGTCAGATTCGTGAGAGTTATTCTGTATATCTTTCACATGAAGATCAGTCTATAAATGCGATAATTTTGAATTAAATGTAGTGGACGCCGGAAGTCGTCGCATTATCGTTTGTTCTTAGCGGTACAAATGAAATCATTTGGAGAGTGAAATGCGACAAACTTAATGTGTTAGTTCTAAATCAAATGTGGCGGCCGTCAAGACTTGATGAATTAATTTTTTGTTAATAATCCCAACGATAGAGACATCAAATAGGAAGGCCCGCAGAGAAGAGCGGCGATTGTAACAGATTAAGTAGTATAAAAAAATTTCAAAAAAACAAGAAAAAAGCTACAGTGAGTCCCAACACGCCATTAAATGCCCTACACGATTTTACAGTTATTCATATAACTACCTTTCAAAATAAATCTTTATATGAGATGGGCCCAAACACCTCTTTTTTCTTTTTCTTTTTTTTTTTCTCTTCTTATTTGTTTTATTATGCTTATACTCAATTTTATTGTTAATTAATATTAGTTTTGCATTAAGAGCCTATTGAACTCGACTGTTACTTGTTTAGTTGAGTTTCTAGTATAAGTGGAATAAAATAAATAAATAAATAAACAGATGAAACCTCGCTGTGCCAAATTCCGTCAAAATATCTGAAAAATTTATATAAGAGAACAAGACGTATACCCTCGCACCGCAAGTGTTGTAGGGTATAAGAAGCTTTAAAAGCATTAAATTGTCGGATTCTACTTCTTGCAGATTATAATCGTAAACGCACGAAGGTTTTATTTGTAGTCACTTTAAAGTGGATGAGATAAAATTTATAATAAAAGCTATAGAAGTCGGTATTTTTATTCATATTTTTGTTATGGACATTTAGATTTATATATATTGTTATGAAATTCGCTTTTACTAGGATACAGTCCGTATCAGTAGATCGTGGGTATTTTGATCAAGAGAAATGCACTTCAAAGTTCTTTTGTTTTACTACTTTGTCTTTCACAACAGTAGGAATATTTATTTACAATTTATTTTGGCGGTACTCTCAACTTCTACGTTCTTGCCAGACTAACTCTACTTTTCACAAATATTCTATTTATATACAAAATTGCAAGCATATTACTATATCTAAATTGATTTGACGGAAAGGCTTTTTCCCCTTTTGCCTTATTTTTACTGGTAATTGATCAACGGCGCCGCGGAAGCCTTATGGCGGAAACGAGCGCAATTTTTACCCTTTTTGAACGCATATCGTTGATCAATTTGTGAGTCCTGACTGCTTGGGTGCGGCCCTTCGGGGAGTACTCGTGGTGGTTGTGGTTGGCAAGTTCCTAGCCAAAGTGGAACAATGTGAGTGCAGCTAGGCCTCACCACTGCCCAGAGTGGGGTTTATTGTTCAATAAACCGTTCTGGACTCTGGTGTCGTTTAGGCCCCTATCCTGTGGGGATTGTCTAACTCGCCAGGGGGCGTAGTACGCTTAAAGTGGCTTGGGCCACCTTGGGGTTAAGCCTTTCAGGCAGGAACCCACGTTAAACCCTCGCTACAAAATAAATTTATGGTTTTATTTCTAATCCCAGCCTGGCGTTCCTCTAATCGTTTTCATCGGCCTGCAGCTGCATGAGGCGCCTGCGAATGTTCATTTGGTTTTTCCTTCTTTAGGGAATTTATTATTACGAAAATTACTTAGCCGACTTTAACTGAATTTGGGATTTGGGTAACAATATTATATATATAATATACATGTATATATATAAAATAAATAAATAAAAAATAAAATAAAAATAATACAATAAAAAAATAAATAAATTTTATATTTAAATTTTAAAACTAAACTACAAACCCAAATTTAATTCAGAATAATAATTGAAGGGTATATAGTCTCTTACCAATTCTAGTTGCTCTAAGTTGTTTACACTTGAACGTTTAGTTGTGTTTCAACAAAACCATATTTGGGATTTCGTTGTTACTCCCTAATGGTGTATATCTAAATTTTCGCTAAATCTTTTTTCAGGGTAATTGGATTTGCGGTATATGAATCCTATATATAGCAATGTCCGATGTCCCTTGTTCAAATTAATTTTAGTAAGCACTTTGCTGAATGGAAACTGCCTCTTTTTATATTTATTTTCGATGTGACCTAAAATTTCCGCACATTCATCGATTATGGCTAGTATAGTAAAGCTTGAAATATTCACACATTTCATCTGGGAGAGCCTTTGTTTCTATGAAATACATCAAACCAATTTTTGATAATTTTGCTTGTTCGCTAAAGCGTCCATGTAAACTTTTCCCTACGTCAGGTCGATTTAAAGAGGAGAGCTATCTGATCCAAATATCCAACGCCCAATTTTTCTTACCTTTTCTTCGTAATGTATTCAAAACTAGATCTTTTTCGCATATAAGGATTTATTTTTCATGAGAAAATTCAGGTGGGGTAGGATCGTGAAACGTTTGATTTATTTTCTTACTCATCGAAATTATTGTCGGTAGCAATATCTTTGACGGCTCTTTTATGTGAGATATTAGAAAATCAAGTTAAAAGTCAACAAAATTTCAAAAATATGTTAAAATATCGTTAAAATTGGTCTTATAAGAGTTTTTATAATAGATTTCGTGCCGAATTCTGATATCATTGACAGAAAGCCATAACGAGATTAACATGTTAAGGACGGCGCAGTTTTTCCTATTTCGCTTCATTGGGCGGCAGCAACAATCGTACTTTGGTTTATTTGGCGGCGCCTTGCACAAAATGTTCGTTACCAAAACTTCATACTCAAAAGTATAGTTTCCTTTTATTCTACGTTTATTATATCATATACACAGCGCTCATACCTACGGATCGTTGCGTGCATGTCGTCTTCGAATTTACTGTTCACGTATGAAGTATGACCATGGAAAAATTATACTGTATTTTGACCGGCTCCTGGATGAAATGCCTACAGAACCACTAAACCGAAAACCTAAAAGCGGAACTGCACATTTTCTTCAGAAGTATCCTGGGACTGCCAGAAAGTCATGGAAACGATGTCGTGAATGTTATAAAAACTTATCTGCTCGACGAGGTAGAACTATTGTTTCAAAAAAATCGAAAAGAGTTACAACGTTTTGCCGGTTTTGCGAAGGTGAACCACCACTATGCCTTGAATGTTTTAAAAAAACCCACAAGAACGAATAAGTAACCATATTAACTGTATTATAGCTCACCTAAAATAATAAGCTCTTGAATTTTTCAATAAAAAAATTATTTTTCACCACAAGATTTTTTTCATCTAACAAAACTACAGCTGATGTGAACTACTGGTGGTGCACGCCGCCAGATAAAGCATTCGCTTATGAGCCACCGGTGGTACATAACGTCCTTAACATGCTAATATGTGATGCGAAGAACCAGTTAAGACAGCTCCATAATGTAGTACAAAAATGAGATTCTTACTTAAAAGAAAATAATCAATAAGTAAAGTGTATTGATGCTGGGTATTAAAATCACTGGGCAAGCAATTATGGCTGCAGCAGAGACCATTCATGGAGCCCATAAATAAACCATTAATTAAAATCTTCAGTTATTACAATATTGGGGTACATAGTAAGCAGATCACTATGCTTTCTTTTGAAGAGGACATGTCTGCTCTGGATAAGTAGACAACACCAATCATCAGTTTTTCATTCTGAACTCTGAGTTCAACAAAACGAGATTCACAGATCCCCTCCTCCGTAACTCGAAAAAGTTACTTAAAGTACACTTCAGACGAGGTGTGTAGTGCAACTCCCCCACCTCTAGACACTGGTCGGTCTAGCTATATTATAGCCCGGCAGACTTACAGAGGTGAAGACTTACAGAAAAGAAGTTCTTTGGCCAAGTTTCGCGTACAGCAGAAATATCAAATATATTGCCCTCGAGAAGGTTACTAAGCTCATCCATTTTCGTAGACCAGTTGGAAGGACTAACATTTGAAGGATGAGTTACAACAGAGCAAGATGTTTATTACAAAAATACGGTGTAACTAACCATCTTAATTGAATGTATGGCTTTAAGTATATGCATATGCATTTCGAAATTGTCTTGAATGTTATTACATTAAAACACTAACGGTGTTTTAATGCAAGACGTAAGAAAACCAACTAAAATAAATGTAACAAGAAAGGCTGAGATGCCATATAAGGAGTTAATAAGATATTGGAGAAAGATTAGACTTCGTAGTCGCTGCTTAGCAACGTATAAAGATCACACGAGATAACAGCACTGTCTGCATTACCTTCAAAGATTGGCTCTTCTCTAACTCTTCCCCCACCACTCACAATGCTGATTGTGGGTCACTAATGCGTGAGTTAAAGTTCTCCTCAAATTTAATTCTTATATCTTCAATCTTTTCGTCACCGCTATCACAGAACTCTTGAAACCCTAAATTGAAGTTCCTTGCGATTTAGTCGACCGCATGTTGAAGTTGCTGACGTAGTTGCCTCCGCGATGTGTTTGATCAATTCTAGCAGCTAAAGGAGAGCATCGGACTCCCAATTGATCTTGCGAAATCTTGCCTCAATCCATATGGCAACGTCTGCTGCATTGGGCACAGGGTGCAGTTAATTGTGCATTTTAAACACTTTTTTGCACACAAAGCAGGACATACGGGAATATAACCAATTAGGGCTCCGCAGATCACCACGACACAAGCAAACAAAAAAGAAAAAAACAAATAGTAAGCCTAGCCAATGTTAAACGTTTTCATTCAACTATTTGTTAAGATCACAGTGCGTAAATAAGTTCAACGAGTGGAGGAATTTTCATCTAAAAATATCAGATTTTGCCAAAACCATTTACAATAAGCCTTGCATGAGGCATAGACTACTTTGATGTAAATTTGGTAAACTTATTCCCTACGTCAAATTACTATTGTGGATCAATGCCTATGACGAATTTTTAAAAATTAGATTTATTAGCGTATGATGTTTTAGTTTTCGTAAGAGTGATTTCCAAAAAATAAGGTGGTTAAAAAAGTGCTCCCTCCTATTTAAACTTCTCACATGCCGACATACTATTATTCGTCGTGATTTTTTCTATATAAACTTTTACAATAAGGAGATATATGGGGAGTGGAAACAAAAGCAGTTCGATCTA
>NW_024000769.1:0-742 GCF_014805625.2 Glossina fuscipes
AAAAGGCTGTTATAGAATTTTCCTTTATATTCCTCCTTTTTTTTTTTAAGTTATTAAAAGCATGTTTCTATCTATATCATTTTGTTGTTACCACTTAAACACACAACAATAAAAGGTAAGCACCATGTGAAATGTTAACAGAACTGCTGTAAATAACAAGAACCGCACTCAGTGAGAGCCTGCCTCAGACTAAACTCAACTTAGAACTATCCCCTCTGACTTCAATTTTAGAAACGCAGACAGACATCTCCTTTTTACTCCATTTCCCTCTTCTTCTTCCTGTTGCTCTCTCTATAACGGCTTGCCGCTACTCTCACAAGAGCAAGCATAGATCCCGCAAAATCATACGATTTTGCCTATGCTTGCAAGAGCAAAAGGAAAAAAAAGGAGTACTGCAAAATCATACGATTCCGCCTGTACTTGCAAAAGCAAGCAAAGGTACCGCAAAATCATACGATTTTTGCCTGTACTTGTAAGTAAGGAGATCAGAAAAGAACAAAATAAACACATATACCGCAAGATCATGCGATTTATTAGCGGTACCACAAAATCGCATGATTTTGTCTAACGGCATGCCGTTATTCCGCCGCTTGCGGTTGATACAGACCGACAGACACCCTACCCGAGGTTTGTGCGCGGCCGTTACAGCTCGGACCCATCGATATCACCTGTGATATGGAATGTGGACGTCAAATAGTCCGCGGACAGACCGACTATACCCTCGACGGCCGACTACTACGGA
>NW_024000769.1:842-4332 GCF_014805625.2 Glossina fuscipes
ATCTATGGGTCGTGAACCTCTTAACGCTTCCGTGGCCAAGTCGAAAGATGTTCGACTACTGCTGCCCTCATTATTACTTGCACCACCCGTGTTGGTAGAGACTGCGAGTTCACTGCTTATCGTCGTTGAGCGGCCGCTTGATGCTAGACTTATTGGAGCCTGGTTTATGTACGCTTGCGGGGCAGGCTGAGAACAAGATTTACTATGCTGTGCTGTTGCAGTTACGGTGGCATATGTGCCGAAGTCACTGCCTGTAGTACTGTTGCCAGCAGGTTGTTTGGTTGAAAGCAATTGTTGCGGACTCTGCACGCTATGGCGATGGTGATGGTGCAGATGTGGATAATCGCTCGGTGTCGAGTGTTCATGTTGCTGCTGTTTCTGTGATTGGTGACGATGTTGATTTGTTGTTACGGTAGTTGCAGGTGGATGAGGCCTTGAAGATCTCTGTGTACTATGTTGACTACTTAAATTTTTGTTGATACGTGTACGTTTCGCCAGTTCGTTTTGCTTAGCATGATTAGCACGGTCGCTAATAGCTGTCGCAGAAGGCAATAGCTGGTTTTGGTGACTTACTACTGCTATTGTCGTTTCAGCGTTGTTGAGCTGGCTCTGCTGCTTTTGTTGACGCCGATTACGTAAAGGTGACGTTGACGAGGTGATTTCAATAGATGCGCTGAACTTTTCGCGTGTGTTGTGTGGCAATGTTTCCTTACCTTCACCTAGAGAGGTTTTCTTTACATCAGTCAGTTGAAGTGACGAGTTTCGGTAGCTCTTGGAGTTATCGTTTCCTTGGCTTATGGCGTCTAAAACTTGGCATTTATTCGGAGACTTAATAGTGTCTGCTTTGGTGGCGACAGATAACCCAAAAGCCTTCCAGAAGTCGATGCCGAAATAGAATTGCTGCCGCAACTCTGGTACTATATAAAATTCAATACTCCTGGTTTCGCCCTCCCACTCGACGGGTAAGGTAATGAGTCCCGTCACTGACGTCTTGTTTCCATCCGCTGTTTTTACGTGTCGATTTTGCAGCCTAATGACTCGATGTCTTCGATTCTCGAGGAATCTCGTTGCTCCGGCCCCACAACAACTCACGCTGGCTCCTGTGTCCAGAAGAGCGGTTACTTCGGTGTTGTCGACCTTGGTCCGAGCAAACATCCTGTCATCGTGCTCTAGGGAGACAATCGCTGAGATCTCCTTTTGCTGAAACCTCCTGTACGCCTTCCTCCTTTGGCGTAAGATCAGAATCTTTCCATGTCTTCTAGTGAGCGCTCGCCTTCTATAAATTTCTGCGCTGAAAATCTCGTGTCGCTTCCGCTGGTAGTCCGCGATCCTCTGTGCTAAGCTTCTGTACTCGGGGATGTCTTGACCCGTTGCTGGTGTTATAGTTGCACCTGTTGCTGCTCGCGTTAGTATTGTCACTGCTGCGGTTGATGTTGTTCTTGTTGGTGTTGTTGTTGCTATTATTGGTGTTGTCATTGCTGTTGTTGTCGTTGATGTTGTTGTTGGTGGTGTTGTTATTGCTATTGTTGTCGCTGTTGCTGTTGTTGGTGGTGTTGTTATTGCTATTGTTGTCGCTGTTATTGCTGCTGTTGGTGTTGTTGTTGCCGTCGTTATTGTTGATGTTATTGTTGCTGTTGTTATTGTTGATGTTATTGTTGCTGCTGCTATCGTTGTTGCTGTTCCGGGTGACGTCTCGTCTGGCAGGGGTTCCTGGCTTGCCTCGCCAGCCTGGTGTTTTCCGATGCGGGTAAAGCGCAGTAGCTCTCATTCCTGCCGCATATGAAACAGACCATGTGGTGGAAAGGACACCTGCATCGATTTTCTCTAGTGTCTTCTGCTGGATTTCTCACAAAATGATCTCCCGGCATACCGCACACATAGCATGTCATCAGATGGAAGGGTGACTGGCAGAAGGCCATGCTCTGCGCTGTCCTCACTGCGTTCGCTGGTGCTGGTGTGGTGGTATGGTGCTGCGGTGTTACTATTGCTGCTGTTGCCTCTTGTTTTGGCTGGCCTGCACGTGACGTTGCTGGTTGCAGATGGTGCCGCTCGTTCGGATGGTTATTTGTGTTGCCTGTGTTGATCCATCTCTTTTCGTGTTTCATAGCCCCGCCGTTTTCGCGTTGCCTGTCGCTGTTTGGACCATGCCGCGGCGCTAGAGCTTCAACTGCTTCGCGATGAACTCCTACACCGTTTTCACCTCCCTGACCGATCTCGCTCACGTGTTTCGGCCTGCTTCTATTTTCTCTCAACAGCTTTTCTGCTCTCTTGCATTCGGATTTGAACTCGCCAATGCTTTCTACTTTGGTGGCGAAAATCAGTGCGGCCAGACTGGGCTTAACGTTGGACTTCATTATTTTGATCATTTCTGCCTCAGGGATCTTTCTGCGTAGGCGGAATGTCAGGTCGTGTATCTCCGCGTAATAGTCCTCGAAGCTCTCCGCGTGCTGCTGCTTTCGCTCCATGATTTCTCTAATCAACTCGTAATCAGAGTCTGCAGTCTTGAATTGGTTGAGGAGCTCAGCTTTTAGCGTGAAATAATCAAAGGTGATGTCTCCTTCTCTATCCTCGAGCAGCTGCCAATACCATTTGCTGGCCTGACCGGTCACTAGGCAGTGAAACTCGGCAAACAATTCTTCATGGCTTATCTGGTGCTGCTGTCTGAGCCGTTCCACTCGGAACACAAAGCTCTCGACCGTAAGACCCTTACCGGAGCCGTCGAATTTAACGTGCCAGCGATTGAGATCTATGTTCCGCCTCCGGGCGTTTTCATCGCTGGTCCGCTGTTGTCCTGTCTGCTGGTCGTGGTGGTAACTGCCGCTAGGCTGCGCTACTGTCTGGGGTGGCATCTGCTGTTGTGGTGTTGAAGTCGATGCTGCTATCATAAAATTTTGCGTCCCTTCGCCGTCTCGTGATTGGGTTCGCTGCGTTGCTGCGGACTTCTCTTGCTTTAGGTGGCTAATTTCCTGCATGCAGCTTAGGAGCATTTCGTGTTGTTGCTTCAGCATGCTCGCTAGGTCTAGGTCCGCGCTAGCTGTTTCTCCTGCTGGGCCTGGTTGGCGGTGACCGCTGTGACCATTATCTGCGATGTTGCTACCGGCGTTGCGAGTGATGTCTGTCGTTTCGTTGTCGGACATTTTGAAAAGGTGGTTCAGCTTTCGGCTGAGGCTGTTAAAAAGTGATGCTGCACCGCTATCTGCAGGATACTCTACGGTGGTGTAGTTTACCCCGAGCTGGTATTGCTGGAATACTGGATCCAATCGGGTCGCCAGGGACTCGTCTACCGTTTGTGAAGCGTGGGCTGGATTGAAGCTTGGGTTCATACCAGGTTGGACCCCCCGATTGCTACGTTTTCTAGCCCTACTGCTATCGTACAACAGGTAACCGTAGACCCTTGAAAAAAAACTCCCCGAAGACAATACCCTAGAACCGCAAGGACTAGGCACAAACCAAACTTGAAGAAAAACTACCAATATACCCCCCTTTCTTA
>NW_024000770.1:0-1927 GCF_014805625.2 Glossina fuscipes
CCTAAACGACGTCTACCACTTATTCTCGTTATCGGACTCTTTAAAGTGCGTTAAAGCAGCATTGCTTAATACGCGCGATTTACCTATGTCTTACTTAAACTAGCTTCTATCCTTAAAAGTCGTTACGGGTGGAAAACGAATTGTTGTTAGTATTATCAGTTGCCAGGTTTATGCATGTTTGTGATGGTTTAAAGGTTCATTTGCAATTTGGTCCTGTTACGGTTGTAAGTGTGGCCCTATGCTGATAGTGTACATGCTTTTTTGGCTTTTTTCTTCTTTCTTCTTCTTATTTGCTTTATTATACTTATACTAAGTTTTATTATTAATTTAATGCAAGTTTTGCTTTAAGTGCCAATTGAACTCGACTGTTATTTGTTTAGTTGAGTTTCATGTATAAGAAGAATTAAAATAAATAAATAAATAAATAAATAAATAATGTAGAATTAATCCGCTTAGCTTCTTGCATTCTACTTTTCCAGTATTTTCTTTTTTATACCCTTATCGCTAGGATTATTAAGAAAAAACTAATCCACCAAGTCGCGGTGTCTACTACATTCGTTTTGTAATTAACTCCTTTTTAGGCAGATAAAAAACTTTCATTCGAGGAATGTACAAAGTAGTTTTAAGCGTTCTTGTTTGGGTTATATTGTGTTGTTATGTTTACCACAAATGCTACATAGACAGAGTGACTGACGAACGGACGGACACATATAGGTACATTCTAAATTTGAAACTGGTCAAGAGCTTATATACTTTATGGGGAGTTTGAAGCTTGTTTCTGTGCCTTATAGAGATATTAAAAAAAATTCCATTTTTGTACACGTTCATCACAGACGGACAAGCGGGCATGGTTAAATCGATTTACAATTCGACACTGATCAAAAAATGTATCGTTTCTGGGGTCCCTGTGAGGTCTTCCTTCTTGGCGTTGCAAACGTTTTGACAAAATGAACATTCCCCCATCCTTCAGTGACGGGTGTAACTAAAAGAATGCTAGCAAAGGAAATCTTGCGGCAGTATGATTAATTGTAGCTGTAGCAGCAAAACACAACAAACAACAATTATAATAAATGAATAGCCACTACACCAACATTGCAGCTTAAGGCTGTCATGTCCCCCAACATAGTAAGAGTTTCCATTTATTTTATATCTAACTATGTTAAACCATAATGACGGAACTCTGTTTCAACCTAATGTCTTCTATAATACAAGATTTTCCCGCCAGTGAATTTGCTGTTGCGAATACCGCACGAATCCAGAGTGCTTAATATGTTGTAAAGAACATCGGTTGATTCCAAACGCAATTGTTGGTTTAATCAGAATTCGAAAGTTACAGTCATGTTCTGAGAGAATGCATTTAAAATTTGGGCTTTTAATCCAAACGACTAAAACAATGTACTTCACAAACAATCTAGAGTCAAGTGCCACGATGCATTTCCCATGCTCGTGAGCATCGGCGTAACAATCCCCGTAGGGTTTAAAGTGCGACTTTTGGAATGAAAAACATTGGAGAATTAAAAAAAAAGGAATTCTACAATATTGACTCGCTACGGTGATGTGTAAAATAACTTATACAGGCGTTAAAAATCGTCTAATATTTTAAATAACACCACGATGAGATCTACAGGCTATTACGAGAAAGATGGGAATAGTTAAATACACGCAAAAGATAAAAAAAAATGTATTTGTTGACTCAAGTTGCGCATAGGTCAAACTCTGCCGACTGTTCGGTGGCGTCTGCCACCGATTAGCGTTTTACTTTTAAGAAACGAGGCTCACAGTTAGAAATGAATCCCGTATTTTGGAAAGGAAGTTGTTTATAGTTTATATACATTTATTTACTTAAACAAGCTATTTATAAACGTAAAACGTCATATCTTTTGATTTCGAATTATCTAAAAATAAACCGAACCTCAGAAACGAAAAA
>NW_024000770.1:2027-8117 GCF_014805625.2 Glossina fuscipes
AAAAGTAAGAAAATTTTGTTTCCCTGTGACGCTGAATCGCCAACGCCACTGCTTCATTCTTGCGGCTAGGAGAATGCGAATTATCGCGTTGGTGCATAATTATCAGGCGTTTCGTTGACGTGTTATATTTTAATAAAAATGTACAATATTCTATAAATTTATGAATGAAAATATCTTTCTACTTTTAGGTTACGAAAATGCGTGTTGATAGTCATACCTACGTTCTGTAGCGCAATGAATTCGTACTCTAGACCAAATTATCGGTGAGGGCTCAATTGGTGAATGTCGATGCAGGGAAGGGTTTGATCGTTCCAAATCTGGCGGCACGACTGGAAGATAGGCCAGGAAGAGGTCGACCGCCTGGTTACGACGACCATGCACCTTTGGCAGCCGTGGAAGGCGACGAAAACTTGACAACTCGAACGCTGGCCGACAACTTCGTCATCTCAAAAAGCTTCGATTGTCTTCCAAACCATATGAGAAGCAGTTGATAGATGATATTCATGTGTAAATGAGTAAGAGAGAGAAAAGAAAAAAGTATGTACACGTCTGCCACGAAGGCGCACCGGCAGCGGTTACAGACCCAAGTTGTGAGTAAGCTCATAACCGTTTGCACGCATGCAAAAGCTTGGCAATTGATGATAGTTGTAAACAAATTTAGTTAACTTTCGATTGACGCTAAGATTAAAAGTTAATTTAAATACGGCGACGGCAAACTACTCGTAATGAGAAGAGTTGATTTGATAGAATTTAAAGAATCCGGTGTTGTGAATTAAGTGATGGATATCATTTAGATTTTAGCAAGGGACTCTAAACGTATTGAACATCTCGTAACTATATCTAAATTGACTAAGCTCGATAAAGATAAAGTTTTTGGGGAAACAGTTCAGCACATTAGTGTTTATCTCACCAAGTAACGTCGGCGAATCGATAGTGCTATCTATTAACTTAATCAGGAAAGCAATATATTTTCGTAAGAAGGCAAAGTGGCAATTCAAATTCCTAGAAGCAAAGGAAAAGACTTGCTTTTGAATGAGTCCTATTGAATCGACATAACACAAGGCATACTCAATCATCGGTCTGACTTAGTTCATGTATAGCCTTTTTGTAATGCATTGACCGTTAAGTACACTATCTTTAATGAAGTCTAACAGCGACGCAGCTTTAATTGAAGAGATCTCAATGCAATCATTGAACAAATAGAGCTCCTATATCCATGAAAGTGATCCCGTTTTGCAATTTTTATGAATCCATGAATTACTCAGTAGTGAATGAATTCCATATTGAGAAAAACCACTTCTTCTTTGGATTTAATTTCAGCAACTATAATATATAATAATGTTTATGTACGTGTAGGATTTCGGGATTTAAGCTCCTTGTTAGGTGGTATTATTAAACATATTGAATAAATTTTGCAAATTAGAAACCAGAAGTAAATACTTTGTGGGATGTAACTTTCGCCTATTTTTTTTCTTGTATATTTGTACATAGCCAATATGCCACAGAAGGACACAAAACAAAAAGAAACCAGAAAATCATTAACAACAGCATATGTCATCACCAGTATTTACATCCACAAGAAATGAAATAAATACGCAGCTTCCAACATGGGAGAAGGAAAATAGACATAAAAATTGGAGTTACATTCATGTTGGTTCAGATTACAATCGTTTTACTACTACGTCTAAAAAAATAAGCGCACGTGCACATGACCAACTAAAAATATTATTACTTGTTTACACTACTGTCATCCAAAAATAAAGCTCATTTTTCTTTCGAACCCCGCAGATGCTATGAAATCAAAGAAAACTTTTCTTCTGGGTTTAGAGTATTGTTTTTAATGTCTGAGTTTCAGCAACGTATACAATTCCAATGTTAAAGATTTTGTGATTTCAGCAAAAAATATGTATTAAATTTTATATGCGGAATGAACAATCTTCCGCGTAAACTTTGAGGTGGGACATCCTCAAGACTTTGGTGATAAGGCTACATCGCAACAAAATGCCTAAAGCTGATACAAGCCTTCAAAGCAGATCGAGTACGAGTTGAAGATGACCGTATAACCATTGATGAAAATCAATCAAAAAGAAAAGAAACCAAAGATATGTTATTCAAAAATCGTCGTCTGACGTTTGAGGACCTTGCTGATGCTATGAATATTTAATCTCAAACGCCACCACGATCACCACGACGTTACGAAACGCATCATTATGACTAATTTATGGCTGCTGAACGAACTCGAAAGACCGCTTCGGGAACACTGTCTCGAATCGTTTGAGAAGATAAGTGTCGAAATCCAGAAACTAGCGAATTTCATCCCACTAAAGGTTTCTGCGATTTTTTCGAGGATTGGAAAGTGCATTATATTAAATGGAAAGCACTTTGAAGGCAATGAAATTTATTTAAAAGAATAAATAACGATGTTTCATTTATAGAGAACACTTACAAGTGAAGGCCTAACCGGCGAGATAAGTAACTATCAAAGAAAAAGAAGGCAATTGTAAAAACTACAAAGGTCAATGTACAAATAAGTGAATAAAGAAGAAGAGTGTACAAGCATTAATATATTGTGCCACTAAGCCGATGTAAACATGCAAACGCTTGGGGAATTGTGCATTATATCATTACTTTTAGGTTGACAGATTATAAGCCAACCTTGGCAGATTGTAAATTTTAGTTTGAGCATGGCATGAACAATGCGCAATTGTGCAGAAGTGTATATTTAAAGGCTGTAAAAATCACTACAATTTTTAAAAGGGACCTAAGTGAATGATTTATAATTGAATTGGCGTTGGCCAAATTTTATAAAAAGTAAGTTCCGGAACGAGAGGAAGGAACATTTAAGGTTATATCGTTAAACAAAGACGCGATTAGTTAATGACACAATTCATCAACTTTCCAATGGGAAAAAATCTGTAATGAAGTTACGCTTCTCTAGTGAACGTAAGGATATGAGTAGGCGCTATTTCTTCAAACGGTGCCAGTAAGACAAATGGAGTGCCACGTAAATCCTTTATTGCTAAAAGCAGAAAGTTTTTCCATGAAAATTTAATTCAAGATAACAACCGAAAGATGCTTATTCCAAGTAATATCTTACCAGGCTCACATTTAGTCTTTTCGCAATTCCCTTAACTAAAATAATAATTTATTATATATTTATTATAATAATTTATTTTTGAAAGTCGTTTTGGCGCGTGTTTGCTACTAATGATTTTCCAGCAGAGATGATGAGGAAATCGTCAGCGTATTGAAATAAATGTGTAGTATTGTCCTGTAATCGATGTAACCCGGCTGTGTATAGATTAAAAAGAACTGGGCTGAAACAGCTATCTTGAGGTAAACCTCCACAGACTTCGACTGTATATGAATCTAATACGAGAGTTCGCGAGGAAAGAAAGTTGAGAACCCAATGCCTACTTTGTGTCGGGATTTTAAAATCAGATAGAATTTGGTCCAGTTTCGCTAAGTTTACACAGTCGTAAGCTTTATTAATGTCTAAGCAAAGCATGACTACCTGCTTTCCATTTGCTTTTTCATTTGCAATTGTGAAAAGGACTTCATTAAGGCACATACCGGTGGAGATATTTTTTTGGTAAGCAAAGGACCTTGACGGGAGAAGGTGTGAGTGATTCAGGAAATTTGTTAGTCTTTCTTTAATCATTTGGTTGCTAATTTTTAGAAGAACAGGCAAGAGGGATATGGGTCTGAAGTTAGTGAATATTTCAAGATCTTTTCCGGGTTTAGGAATGGGCACTATTTTAATTGTACGCCAAACAGTGGGAAACGAGTTGGTCATCCAGCGCTCATTTATAGCAGATAGCAGGGTTAGAAGGCTTGGCATGGGAAGGACCTTTATCATTTCATATTTGATTCCGTCATGGCCTGCTGCTGTGGACTTCTTTTTCGACTTAAGGACGTGCATGAGTTCATCAAGGGAGAATGGAGAGATGTTTTCCATCCGAGAGTTAAGTAAGGAGGTTTGGAGACCACATGTCGAGGGAACTTGAGCTTTCAGCCATTCAAGGTAGGATTTGTTGTTGAGATCATCCCAAATGGGGTGTTTGTATTTCTTTTTTGTGATGCGACGACCATTTAAAAATTTCCAGAATGGCTTTGTATTGCTATTTGAGCATAGCTCTTCGATAACGAGGGCTCGGTGGCATCTTTTAGCTTTTCTAATCGATTTCTTCCATTCTTTTTGTGATAACTTGAAATCTTCAAAATTAGAAATATTAGGGTATTTGGAAAATTTTTGTTTAGCAGCCTGTAATCTACGGAATTGTGAAGTGAGCAGCTCGTTCCACCAAGGTTTTGGTGAGTAGGAATTCGAGATTTGGATGTCGGATTCGACGTTAATTATTTCTTGTTGAAATGAGCACTGGATAGACTCGACCTGTGGCTGAAGACATACGTGAATAAGATTATTTAGGAGTTTTTTCCTCGAGATAAAGTCATTTATCTTGTACGAGGTAATAGAGGTGGCATTAAAGGGAATAGGAAGGTGGTGGCTGTTTCCCAGGAAAATTTCTTTTTTAACCTCCCGTTTGAATGTGAGATGGGTTGCGTTAGTGAAAGTAAGATCCAAAACGCTACCACAATTGTTGGTCGTAGAGTGAAAATAGGTTGGTGAATTATCATTCAGACAATAGAAGTTACTAGCTTTAATGATTTCTTGCAAGGCTTTGCCTTTATTGTTTGGCACGGAGTCACCAAAGCAAGGGTGTCTTGCATTGAAATCTCCTGCAATTATGACATTGTGGAAACTATTGAGCATATCACAGAGACGATTAAAGTTATCCCGGAAAGATTGAATGGGGATGTTGGGCTTGAAATAGCAAGCAGCAATAACGATATTAGGTTTTAGACCATAGGTTTTGATAATGACAATGTCAGCAGTCGATTTAAATGGGATTTGTTTGAAGGATATGCCTTTTCTGGCAAGGATGGCAACACCTCCATAGCCGTCATTTCTACATTTATAAGCGGAGTTGTAATTTGAGATTTTGAGATCGGAAATTTTTTCATCGGACAGAAAGATTTCACTCAAGATAGCGAAATCAGTTCGGTTGGAATTTATGAAAAAATCAAGAGAATGGGCATTACGCCTGAAGCTTTGTATGTTATACTGTAGGAAGGACGTCATGAGAAATGTTAGAACATGATAGGGCCGACCCAGATGTACCTTGTTTTAAAAGATCAAATTTTGATTTAAGGGAACTTATTTCTGTTTGGATGGTTTTAAGCATATCTTCTTGAGAAGAGATGGAGAGAATCCTGAAATCTTTTCCAGAATTATCTCCATTTCAGTGGATTTATGGTAATTGATGAAAGTATGCTTTTCAGGAGGTGGGGTAGGTTTTTTTGGCTCCTGCGACTTGTTACTGTAAGTCGAGGGCGTCTTGAGAGACATTCTATGCAAGGACTTGGGAATACTTGTTTTATTTTTTAAAACTGCATTGAAGTTTTTGTTAATTAAAATATTATTTGTATCAATAGTAGGGTCTCTGATATTGTTAGGAGCATTGCTGTCCTTCGTTGCTGGGAAGTTTACGTCATAGTTTTCAAGTAAATTGTATGGGTTGTTAGAGAATTTCTCTTTGTATTCTCTAAAAGATAAGTTCTGGATGGTTACAATTTTTTTTAAATTTTCCTCTTTCTTTCTTTTTGGACACTCTCGAAATGTTACGTTGTGGTCCAGAGACCCGCAACCTAGACATTTGATTGAGAGGCATGAGTCCGTAGGACAGGCCGGTGACTTGCCACAGTTCAGGCGTCTGCTTTCCTTACTTTTACAGAATTTGGCGATGTGGCCAAATCGGCCGCAATTATACCAAAGCCTAACGGAAGGAATGAAATAATCAACTGGAATATTACAATAGTTGAATTTTATACTCTTGGGAATTAGTTTTCCTTTGAAACCAATCTTTAGCTGTTTGTTGGGATGAACATTTCTTTGTCTGAAGGGTCCCTTCTGAGGGAAATGATTTCAATATCAGAGGTAGCTGAGTTGAGAAAGTCCTCTTCCTTAATTGAAGGTGGAATGTTTTTTTACGATCCCGAATTTTTCTGTGAAAATTCTAGGGATGTAGG
>NW_024000771.1:0-387 GCF_014805625.2 Glossina fuscipes
GACCAACGGATCGGTTGAAATCGAATCAGAACCTTGCGCTGAATAAATATGTGCTTATACACAGGGCTATAGCGCCTCTTATATTTTAGAGTTGTAAGTGGAAAAATAAATAAATTATATAGATAATAAATAGGTTAAAAAAAAAATAAATATCATCAGTCATGCAAATGCTGCAACATCAGCAACTACAACTGGATTCGTCAATCCATCATCGCATTCTCTTACTTTGACCTCAACAAACACGGCGTCATTACTGCCGATCATTACAAAAGACTGTAAAATTTTGTGTTATCAATACGTTTAGAACCTTACCTTGTGACTGATAAAAAAATGAGTCAAAAATATCACCCTTTTCGATAAATATCTCAAAGCCTGAAGAATGTCTAA
>NW_024000771.1:487-4522 GCF_014805625.2 Glossina fuscipes
AGCAGTATTAAACTTGATAACTTTACCACCATTTCTGACGGTCTCAACTAAAGCAGAATTACTTGTAAACTTTTATGAAGATCCATTGAAGTCCCAACAAAATCTTTTTGCATCATAACCACGAACACCGTATAAAATTTGTTTTGCATATTTCTTGCAAACGCTTGCACGCATTGGTATTATTTGCGAGTCAAATGATAATTCACAGCATTCTTATTTTAACTTTTTCTTAAAAAGGAATGAATTTTTTTCTACGCGTTCGTGTGATGACTGGTAAAGCATTTCTGGCTAATCATCGTTTCGTGCTATTCACTTATCATTCAATGATCATATTTACTTGAAATTCTTACTGGCAATGTTTAGTGGACAAGCAAATTAATTCGAGCACTTCGAGGGTTAACTGCCCGATTTCTATTTCGAATTTGAATTTTGCTCGGGTGTATTACATAAAATAAGCGTACCTCTGTTTTGCTGTGTGAATATTAAATGATGGCAGCATTTCAGAGAATAGTTATGTCTAGCTTCTTATGTCCACACCATTGCCATAAGTTCATTTTTAAAAGAAAGCCAATGAGAACAATGAAAAAATTCGAAGTAATCGCAGAGTTAACTCAACCGGTTTATTAGGAAAGATAAAATTCAATGTTCCTACTTGTTCTTCCAGAAACTTTATTTTCATACAACTTTGCCAATACAGATATTGTTATAAACTTTCCTTAATATGCATGCCTTGCCTACGTCCTATCTAACTAAGTTTTAATCTTTAAAGCTTAATACGATGAGAAAGTTCAACTAAATATATTTATTATTATTGGTTGCCAAGCGTTTTGCATGTTAGCGTCGATTTAGGGGTTCATTATCAGCTCGGACCTGTACTGACTGCAAATGTGCCTTTGTCCTAGAAAAGTACATTTTTTTTTTTTGTTTTTGCTCTAGCTTATACGAGTTGTGACGTTTCAACTTTCGTTGCTTTTGTTCTTATTTCACTTTTTACGCTTTAGAAAAGTTAATGTTAGGCTTAAGACTCTTTTTGAGAAAATAGTTTAGTCGACTATTGTTTGGTTGTTTGGGTTTTGTTAGCAAATAAATAAATATGTAACATGATAATTGCTTTTATCATTTGTGTTTCTGTGGTCGCATGCAAATTTATTCGACAATGGCGGCTTCTTAAAGTCCAATAAGTCGGAAAAGTATTCTTATTCAAAGCAAAAGACGGCATTGAGCGATAATGATATAGCATTAATTATATGTAAAGGGATAAAACTTTTTTTTAAACTTTTTAACTTTCGCATTTTTTAATGCGTCTGAAATAGACGCCGAAGTATTTTTAGGAATTTTTTTTAAATTTTTGTTAAATCTTCCCTTCAACAGCAGTCACAAATTCCATGATACTGGATGTCGTGCATTTGATATGAAAAAATTTTCGAATTTACATACGCTTGACAGCACTGAGGCTAAATATGTATACATCCTCCGCTTGACTAGTTTGCATATATAATTTAGAAATTTTGACGGATATTTAACACATAGTTACACACAATTATTTTAAATACGTAGAAAAGTATATACAAATTTCATCACTAGCGTATCAGCAACGAGTTAGCAATTTTTCTACATTTTTTTGGTCTGCTTGCAATTTTCCAAATCGTTGGTTGCATGACTGACAGGTGTTAATTTGAAAAATTTTTTGTATATACATATATAAAAAAACAAAAACCAGATTTAACTATGAAATCCCTTAGCTTTTTTCATAAGAAACTTGGTAGCTTAGTTTTGAGCTTTGATTCTTGTCATTTATGTATTTACTTTAAATTTGTATTTTAATCAATTTGCTGTATTGTCAGCTGATATTCCCAAGGACTGGACCGATTGCCAACAGCAGATTTGTTTGCAATCAAGTAGGATAGTCATCTTAGCACTGCACATCTGAACTGCCAGAGTACGAGTCCTGTTAACATATGTACGAATGTACTGGGGAGACTTTTTGAAACTAGTAGCACACCACTCAATAAGTCTCTCATCTGTCAAATATATTATACTATAATTTGTAAGCTAATTGTTAGGATGGCACGAAGTTGCGATACGTTGGTAACTTCCAGAAATCATGTAGGTCTCTCAATCCTGACGTCATGTATGTATCAGAAAGAAAACTTATTAAGTGATTTGTTTTCTCTGAGAGTGTCTCCATGAGTGGATCACGGCAAAAAATAATATATCTATCTCTGAAGTGTTTTACTATGGTATAGTTTGTCTAGAAATGATCGCGCAGTGCCTAGACGTAGGACATTTGGCTTATCGAATTCCCGTACACATTATTGTAGGGTAATGTTTTGAGTTCTGTCCTATCAGTGAGCCTGTATTCGTTGAACTAACCGTGCACCCTACCAAATTAGCTGTCGACGAGGCTTACTTGCTTAGAGAACGCATATATGATATGATGATTCTCTTGCTATGTAAAAAAATGCTCTGAAGATAGATTTACATTGCGATTTGCTTCAGATTTTAAATGCAATTTACTTCAATCTGGCAAATCTTTCAACATAGGAGCCATCTGTTCAGGGAATCTGTTGCAGAAATAGGTGCTTAGTCACACATTTGAGTGTTCATCGTCTATTGATTACTTTCTCACAAGTGAGGATCTTGATTGGAACAATTTGCTCAAATTGTTGCTCCTAGAATTTCTAGCATTTTTTAATTCTTCTATTACTATCTCCCAGTGTTACTAGGGTTGAATAGGTCATTTATTATAAAAAATTTAAGATTGCTAATACTAACAATTATTAGTTACTTACAGGCGATTAACTTTAGCTGATTGCACAGACTATCAAGCCGGCTTTCTAAACAGGACAATACATAATATTCTAAATCTTTTCACTGACTCTACATTCTCACATAATAAGGGAATCGTCAGCTGGGTCCATTTCGCCGATCTCTTCATTTCATTTATCAGCGAGATTGCTGTAAATTGCATAATCGTGAAAACAAATTGACAGCAAATGAAGGAAATGTAGCTTAGACTAATAAGTTTTGTTATCGCGTACTAATCTTTAAAATTATGTTATAAATAAGTTAGTTCGAAGACCAAATGAATTGTAAACTTCAGAATCTCATTTTTCAACCAAGTATAGTCAGAAAGTTGCAGCCATCGATAGTTTTTCGTTGAAACCCATTGAAAAACATAGCAAACTCTATTGGTTGGGCTAAGCTAAGTAATGTACTTAACCGCTTACAAACGTTACGGAGGTTTTGTGTGATTACGGCCAAATTTTACAGTTATATATGTTCTCTTACTTCTGTTTACTTGCAATAGATACATTTCGCGCATCAAGGGTGCATTATTTATAATAGACACTTTGCGGTCCGAGTCTTGGAAATATTATGTTAACAATAAAAAGTCGCAAAGGAAATTTTTTTTTCTCTTTATAGATCTGATCAGCAGATCTGAAACTAAACACTTCCAGAAAATATCCGGAACAGACAAAGGTACCTGTGTTTTGAATCTAAAGAATATACCTAAAAAATTCACTACGATTTACAATGTCAGTTAGAAAAAGGGGCAAAAGCCGGTTTGTGATAACATTGAACATGAATAAAAACTCAGCACAAGTAAAGTTAAGAAAAATTAACTCCATAAAATTATAAACAGAATATCGGTTAGAGCCGGACGTTGTATACCTACCACACCATTTAATTACCGTGCTGAGGTAGGATAAAATTGCTATAGGGAGCTATTATTACTAGATTTATATAATTTTGCAAGTTCTGGGTGAATTACTAGCGGGTTTTATTTCTTCTTGTAGGCGTTAAAGTTGGCGGGGAGAACAGAAATTTCTCGGAGGCTTTTTGCCTTCAATAATAAATGTCGTCAGGAATTTTCAATTCAGAAAAATAGGATGAATAAATATTGAAAGAAAGTAGTTTCTGTTCGTTCCCGTTGAAGGCATCATGATTTACACAACCAAGGTGCAACTCATTCGAAGGAAGTTATGTATATTGAAGAAAGAACGATTAAAGCAACAATTTACATATCATGTA
>NW_024000772.1:0-3308 GCF_014805625.2 Glossina fuscipes
GAAGCATCAAAAAGCTAAGACATTTTAAAACTTTTGTCGTTTTTTTTGCGCTCAGCGTACTGCTAATGGGTAGGTGATCAGGGACAGAAGAGGTAGTTTAATTTGCCTTCATGCTAGCTGCCGTCTTCTAACCAAAGAAAGGGGAATGTGTGCAATATCCGCGATGAGCTTTCAAATTTTGTGGGTATGAACGGTCAAATTTTGTACGTTTGTAGGTCACTAAATTATCCAAGAAAATGAGTCTTCTGTTCGATTCGAAGAAATATCTGATATTTCGAAGTGTTTTAAAAGACACATGGCGTTTGCCGCTTTATGGAAAATGGTGTCTCCAAGTGTGAGATAAGTTGAAAGTAAATTATTTTTCAAATAAGTTTAAGTGTATTTAATTTCTTTTATGCTTTGCTTGTTCGAAAAACATTTAAGAAACTTTACATTTATACTTATGATCCTGTACATGCAACCTGTTAGATAAATTAGAAAACAGTCGCTTGTATGTAACAGCTTATCGTAAATATTCGATTAATACTGGGTGTTTCGTTCAATGCACAATGCGAAAACGCAGCTCTTTTTTCCATTTCATGCGCAATAAGTTTGTCCCATTCTTTACAATACGGCAAAATAAAAGGAGTATATTCACTAATATGGTATACATACGCATACATATAAGATAACTTACACCTAAAGGGTGTCCAATACGATATGTAGGCCAAGTCTTGTTTTCAGTCATCAAGTGCAGCCTGCGCGCAGTTGCACTTTGCTTACGTTTTTTGTCTGCGCGATATTAAAATGCTATGACCAATTCAGCAAATATGCCAACAATGGCCTTTGATATTTGCTTTGCAAGGCATGGGAAATCTGTTTGAAATATGTTCTCCGCAATAAAAGAAGTTTTTTGCAACAATGCTTGCTTCTAAACTTTATAAATATTTATACGCTGAGCTTACTCTATCCAAAACCAAAATCGAAAGCTGTTTTCACTGTCCTTTTAAGAAGTTGTTCATATTGATTCAGAAGTAAATTTGGTGTAAAAAATTCTGAGCAAATGTCAACTTCATTTTCAACTGTAATTAACTCTGTGAGAGTCTTTCAGGACGACATTTTAGCTAGCATTGTCATTATCAAAACATAATACAAAAATTTTAAGAAAGAAAGCGTTTTAGTAAATTTTTTAATTTTTAACTTATTATGCGATGGGATATTATATTGCATATAAAATGATGATAACGTAGCGTTTGATTTCTTAATTCGTGAGTATGATTCATGCTAGTAGCTAAAGTGTGTCGCATGAGTAATTATTTGGAAAAAACGGCGCTCTAGCTACATTTCTGTTCGTCGTCCGTTTTTCAACCTTACACTGGCATAACTTGAGGTGCAAATCTCAAACTTGGCACACCATCCTGATGGCCGTATAAGGCTGACTGCAGTCACACTTTCAATAAATAAAAATCTACATACTTAAAATTTAAAGGCGATATTAATGTAAACGTGGCGCAAAAATTTACGACGATTTAGTAGAATGTTGATACCAAAATGGACTTAATGGGCTTGCAAAGAAACGAAAGTTACAACTGATAGGAAATCTTGATATAATAATCAATCGACGTAAGCAAATTTATATGTATAAATAAATTCCCGAATGCGAATACAACTTTCTTACTTACAGATTGTATTGAATTTTCGAAAATTCGTCGAATTTCGGTTTAATACCTAAGCTTTTTAATTTTTGAGAACATGATTATATTTTGTTGGACTTTCAACTCAATGCCTATTACCTGCGTGTGTATTTCATAAGGATGTAATGTGTTCGAAACACAGTAAAATAATTATTAATCACATAGTTTGTGTAACCAGATTATAATAAATTTTCTGGACGACCTTTCATTAAATATTTCGAACAAATTAACGAAATAGTTGCGATTAATGAAAATTTGTTTATATCTTAAAGAAATATTATTTTCCAGTTTGTATGTTTTTACGACATTTGAATAAAAATACTTACAATGCCGTAGGGAGGAAATGAAATAATCAGAAAAATAAATGATTGACTTTAATAATTTAATTAAAAACAAAAACGCTGTAGTAGGTCGCAGCTCACTAATAAATACTTTACCCCATTCTACAGATATTTATATAACGACTTTTCAATATAAAGCGTTATATGGGAATGGATTGAAAAAGCGATCCGATTTGAATCATTTTCAAGAACGATCGTCCTTATGCCAAAACAAGTCGGTGCAGCTAACTTCAGACAGACAAGTTTAGGCCGATTCAGAATTGGTCAGCGTCATAAAAGGTGGATCTACCTCAACTCCTTATGGGTGTGGTATACAAACATAATGCACCCTTGCGCTACAAGGAGTGAATTGTATAAGAAAAGCATGTGTGCATTTACCCATATTGACGGGGACTACGATTTCCTTTTTTTTGGCAACAGTGTTGAATTTTAATACATTTAATATTAAGTAATAGTAACTGTTTTACTTTCAATATTCTTTTTTTGGAAAGTTGTATCCTAACAGAAGTTGTCAACACTACCCTTACGGCACTCGACAATTTGACGAGTTTTTGATTTGAAGCGTAAAAATCCTGCATAAAAAAGGCAATATCTTTAGATTGTTTTTTGATGATATAGTAAAGCAGATATGTATATACGGTTTCCTTTGACATACATCCATCTTGTTATTTCAAGATGTTATATATCTATCTTTTCGAAAACCTGTCAGTTTGAAGTACAATTTTTGGGAATTGTCACAATCGTTATATGAATATAGAGAGCTGATATTTGGGAAAATGACAAATAAATTGGAAATGGGTTTGAACCCAAAGTTTTTCGTTAATTATTGAAGTATTAATAAACCGATCGGATCAGAATAAACAGGTGCTCCTAGCAAACATTAGGATAGGACCTTTTTCAACAAAAAATTGAATAGATTTTGAAGTGTTTGGAGATTGTTTTACTTCCTTCATCTTATCATTTATGTGACTGGATCGCGACCGTTATTTAACCACATAATCTTCAAAGATCAAGGGATGTTTGTGCAAAATGAAATCTTATTTCATTAGTCTAAAGAAATTATAACAATAATAATAATTCCAAAACAACTAAATTTCGTTTTTGCAATAAGCCACAAATCACTGTCGTTCATGAAGAAGCATCCAACATCGTACAGATTTCGTGTGGAGGTTGATACGCCTACGACACACTCCTTTGATTTATCAATTGATAGGTTGATGATGTTTATTCCGAAAAGTGGTACGTTGCAGTTATAGATATCTTTCCAATAATTCAAAATTCCCAAAAAAGGAGT
>NW_024000772.1:3408-3768 GCF_014805625.2 Glossina fuscipes
TGCAATAAGCCACAAATTACTGTCGTTCATGAAGAAGCATCCAACATCATACAGATTTCGTGTGGAGATTGATACGCCTACGACACACTCCTTTGATTTATCAATTGATAGGTTGATGATGTTTATTCCGAAAAGTGGTACGTTGCAGTTATAGATATCTTTCCAATAATTCAAAATTCCCAAAAAAGGAGTGCCAACTACCAAAATGTCTTTATTTCGCATCTTCTTAAGTTCATACAATGAAAAGTTTTAAATTTAATGAAAATATGTTTGTGATCATTGTTAATAAATTCTTTTCTCCTCTCTTTTATTTTAAAACTTATTTTGCAACTTTTCCTAAACTTAAAGTGAGACCAAAAA
>NW_024000773.1:0-250 GCF_014805625.2 Glossina fuscipes
GAAGAGCAACATGGGCAGAAGGTGGGAAACAGGAACGGCAAAGAAGCATTATTAAATCGAGCCAAAGTCTTACATTAATTGAAGATATGTGTACTCTATGGAATGACTAATACCTCACCCTATGTGGAACAACCAGGATGAGGATCTAGTAGCACTGTCGAAGGGTGATGCTTATAAATACACAAATATTTTATATTCGTATAAAATGTAAACTTTTATTACGTTTGATATGTGCTTAGGAACTGAAGCA
>NW_024000773.1:350-4012 GCF_014805625.2 Glossina fuscipes
AAGGGAGAGTTGTGAGCATTTTCAATGCCAAAATTAAACGACATCTTGCTGCGATGTACCTTAAAAACCCAGAGAAATTTCTTTCTATCTCAATTTCAATGGACTTTGAAAAATTGTCTTGAAGTTTGTTGTAAACTATCCAACAAGAGCAACATGTTGAATGATTTGTTTTAATTTGTCTGCCAATATAAGGCAACGAAAGCAAGTAAACATGAAATTGCTTGCCCCCCATAAAAATCAATCATTTAGCGACATTGGCTTTTTTCTCTAGTCCAGGTTTATGCATGATATTCAGAGACCATTAGACAAGGCTAGTGCTTGAAGAATCAATAGGCATTTTTACTTTCTTCTTCTTCTATTATTCAGCAAATCAACTGATTTTGTTCATTCATTTAATTTTTTTTATGAAGCGGTTTTATGTGAAGGTGTTTCTCTCGAATGCCGATGCCAGAGTAGTGTGTTATGGGTCATATACGTACCAGATCTTAGGATTAGGAATGTATGACCGTTCTTAATGTTACGTAAAGAGAAAAAATTATCGTCGAGACCTTTCAAAGTGTCTGCATAAGTTTGTTGTACTCCGCAAACAACGTTCATTGGCTCCTTGCTCACATTCTCACACAAAAAAAAACCAAAAGTATTTTAACTTTTACGTCTGCCGTACGCTTTAATACGTACGGTTTAACATTGAGGCGATCTGATTTATATGATTATGCCGAGAATCAATTATGTATGTCTTTACACTTTTTTCCGTTCTCGAAGGATGTCGGTGTGCATTCCAACCATTGGCAAATTCAGACATAAATGAATGTTTCGCTTGCTGTCTCCCGTAACAAAAATTTATTTTATAATAATGTGGATTTGATTATTTTGGTCGAAAACCAAATAAATGCTTTTATTATTTGTTTATGCTTATTATTTCATAATAGATAGTGAAGAATTATTTATAACATTTATATTGATTAATATTATAGACTGCTGAGATTTTGCTGTCAAGAAGATTTATCAATGCTCTTATACTTTTTGAGGCAACACAGAGACGAATATTAGAGTTTAATATTAATTAGAAAATTGGCATTTATTCACATTTCCTTAAGGGGTTTATGAAGAACAGCAAAGAGTTTTTAAATTTAAACCTCCATTTACGGTTTTATATAATTTATTACGTTATCCAATTTTAAATGAAACGCCTTTCGGCATGCCTTTCAATTTTTCGCTGAATGTTTTTATCTTCTTTACGCTGTCACTCTTTTATAGCTAATGATGTCTTTTCAAGCGGGGTGTAAAAAAGGAGATTTAGATGAAATGTACGCAGCACATAAAAAAGAAGGTGAAAGGAAAACTTTGTTAAACTAAAAGTAAATTTAATACGATTAAACTTTGTTGCAAAAAAATTGGTAAAACTATCTATGATCATCGTTTAGCATACGAAACACAGATGAAAAGTGCCAGCCAAGCATAAATAAAGCACGAAGTTTCACTTCAAAGACATTTAGAAGTAGTTGTAATCCATTATCAAATTAGATTTCTGATAAAGCATAGCTTTTTTTTATTATATATCTTCTACGGTTATTTTCTTACTCCAATTCATTTTAAATATCTCATAAACTATTATAAAATATAGGTTATACTTTTCATTGCTCGCATTTGATGCTATTCTTTATATTAATGAAAAAAATTTTACAAAATTTATTATTATTATTATTATTAACACACACACACACACACACACAATTCCTCATTTCCAAATTGTAGTGGCCTCTATGAAGTAAAATTAGAAAATTTCAGACTTTAGCCTTTCAAAGCTTACAAGAAATTAGCAAAAGCCCACAAATTTTTGCTTCACAGGTGCTTTCAGTTTACGCTTTGCTGATCAATTTAGCCCATTCGCTTCAAACGTTTCCGCAAAATTTGATAAGTTAATTTATTTTTGCGATCATGAGAGTCTCAACAACACCCCCTAAGCATATACCTAGACGGGCAGACATGCCTAGATTGTGTCAGAATGTCATGCTGCTCAAGAATATATATACTTGATAAGGTTTTTGAAGGTTTCTTTTGGATGTTGCAAATATTATGACGAAAAAGGTATACCCTCTTTCGGCAATATGTACAACAAGATTAAATTGATTAGAAATGTGTAAAAATATATATTATAATTTAATTTGATGAAATTTTTCCCACGTATTTGAAATTCAATTTAACTTACTTAACATTTTTTATATATTGAACTGAACTGATTGAATCTAAGCCACCAAAACGAAAAAAATTGATTTAAGTTGGAAACCTTTTAACGATATTATAACAAATTCGCTCATTTATCGCGCTATCAGCTAACATGCGAAACGCATATGTAATTTTAATGGACGTTAAGTATTATCTTTTGGTTTCATTTTGTCTACTACTTTTGCTTTTACTTCAGCATAACATTTGGCGAACAGAATGGGCAAAGGAAAGCCAGCACTATTCTCATACCATTCATTGAAATGATTTGTACATAAATGTGATTACATTGAATCACAACAATCTTGTATTTACAATCTTGTATTACTTTTTGTAATATCGTTTTTGCTAACAAAGTTCTTGGAAATTGTTCTAGCAGCCATTATTCTATCGTTCTGAGAGCTTCTTCCCTAACGTCTTTTAAAAACGTTAAAGAGAGTATTAGTTACATAGATACATTTCATGCGCAAAAGGAAACATAAAATAAGTCAGGCGTCAGGAGAAGTGAATGCGTAGTTATATATTTAAATTGCAGAGTTTTCAGAACGTAAGACAAACTTCAGGATAAGATTTTATAAGGGGAACGGGCGAAAAACTGACTCGATTCGATTCATGTTCAATAGTATTCGTCCTTGCGCCAAAATATGGCGGTTCATCAAAACATCTCAAAAACTGGGACCTGTAGGATAAGCACACGAAAACATGACGGACCGGCAGACAGACAAGCTTAACCTTTAAGAAGAGGAGGGTTTATCTCAAGTCCTTGTTACATAAATATATACCCAGCTACCGACATTAGCTAAAAGACATTATTGCAACTAATCCATTGAAAATTTTTTTCTAATCAACTATGTTTGAAAACTATGGAGAAAAAACATCTTTATTTAAAAAAAGATGAAACAGTAAGTAAATAAATATTGTATGAATCGCAAACCAGCACTTACCATCTGCGGTACTCGCGTTAAGTAAACGCTCCAAACGCTTGTACAACTACACTGAATGAGCATCTGGAGGAAATTCTCAACGCGAGAAGCACTTGCAACGCCTCTTTGCCCTATTTAAGCTTTCTAGGTGTTAGTTATTAATTGCTTTAGTGATCCAAAGAGTTATTTTGAAAAGTTCCGCAACGTTTTTTACTAAGTTATCTCCGAGGATCAAACAGTTTGACTAAATAATTGGCCCGACTCTTTAATGTTTGAAAAAGTTGCTTTCACATACCTTAGGAATTTTCAAATACCTCCGAAATCCAGTTCATTCCAACTAATTGATTTTCCCAAATACTAAATTCTCTAGAGAGGGAAAACCCAAGTCCATATCCGCGGCGCGTTGTGCAGCTGCCGTCCGAGAAAAACGAGTAGCGGAACGTAGTAGCAGGTTAACGGATTAAAAATGAAGCCATGAACTTAGGTAATAGTAATATAAATGTGTACAAAAATACA
>NW_024000774.1:0-1126 GCF_014805625.2 Glossina fuscipes
TCAGTCTGTATGTCGGTCTGTCATTAAATCATTCTGTCAATCTGTCTGCGAGTCAGTCACTCAGTCAGTCAGCCTGTCTGTTTGCTAGTCCGTCAATCAGTCAGTCTCTCTGTCTGTCTGCAAGTAAGTCATTCAGTCAGTTAGTCAGTCTGCCTGTTTGTTTGCAAGCCAGTCAGTCAGTCATTCAGTCAGTCAGTCAGTTAGGCAATCAGTCTGTCTGTCGGTCTGTCGGTCTATCTGTCAGTCTGTCTGTTGGGCTGTCATATATTCAGTCAGTCATTCAGACTGTGTGTCTGTCTGTCAGTCTGCCTGTAGGGCTGTCGTTTATTCTGTCAATCAGTCATTCAATCTGCCTGCCTGTTTGCAGGTCAGTCAGTCACTCAGCCAGTCAGTTAGTCAATCAGTCTGTCTGTCGGTCTGTCTGTCAGTCTGTCTGTCGGGCTGTCGTTTATTCAGTCAGTCAGTGAGTATGTCAGTCTGCCTGCAAGTCAGTCAGGCAGTCAGTCATTCATTCTGTTAGTCTGTCTGCAAGTCAGTTAGTCACTCATTACGTCTCTCTGTCTGTCTGCAAGACAGTCAATCAGTCAGTCTGTCAGTCTGTCTGTAGGGCATTCGTTTATTCAATCAGTCAGTCATTGAATCTGTCCGCCTGTTGGCAAGTCAGATAGTTAGTCAATCATTCGGTCTGTTTGTCTGTCTCCAAGTCAGTCAGTCAGTCAGTCAGTCAGTCAGTCAGTCAGTCAGTCAGTCAGTCTGGCTGTCAGTCTGTCTGTCTGTCTGCAAGACAGTCAGTCAGTCAGTGTCTCTCGGTCTGGCAGTCGGTCTGTCAGTGAGTCAATCTGTGTGTCGGTCAGTCAGTCAGTTAGTCTGTCTGTCAGTCAGTCTGTCTGTCTGCAAAGCTGTCAGTCAGTAAGTCAGTCAGTCTGTCTGTCATATATTCACTCAGTAAGTCAGTGTGTCAATCTGTCTGCAAGTCAGTCAGGCAGTCAGTCAGTCAGTCAGTCTGTCTGTTAGTCTGTCTGTCAGTCTGCAAAGCTGTCAGTCAGTAAGTCAGTCTGTCAGTCTGTCTGTTAGTCTGGCTGTCAGTCTGCAAAGCAGTCCGTCAGTAAGTCAGTCAGTCTGTCTG
>NW_024000774.1:1226-1542 GCF_014805625.2 Glossina fuscipes
GTGTCAATCTGCCTGCAAGTCAGTCAGTCAGTCTGTCTGTCTGTCTGGAAGACAGTCAATCAGTCAGTGTGTCTGTCTGTTTGCAAGTCAATCAGTCAGTCTATCAGTCTGTCTGTAGGGCATTCGTTTATTAAATCAGTCAGTCATTGAATCTGCCCGCCTGTTGGCAAGTCAGACATTCAGTCAGTCTGTCTGTTAGCCTGTCTATCAGTCTGCAAAGCAGTCCGTCAGTAAGTCAGTCAGTCTGTCTGTCGGCCTGTCATATATTCACAAAGTAAGTCAGTGTGTCAATCTGTTTGCAAGTCAGTCAGTCAGT
>NW_024000775.1:0-923 GCF_014805625.2 Glossina fuscipes
AGTCTATTTTCTAAAGTTGGGAGACCAGTTTCAATTATAATATTATTTATGGGCGTCGTCCGAAAAGCATAACAACTTGCTCTGACGGCTTGGTGATAGACCGGTTTAAGGATGTTGATATTAGATTTGCAGCCATTGTCATAAATTATCAATGCATAGTCAATCTTGCTTAACACAAGCATTTTGGTAAGATAAGCAATAGTGTTAATATGCGCATGGCTTCTCTAAGCAACGTACTGTATGAAATTTACCCTTGTTAAAAGGGAGTTTTTTAACGAAGACAGTGTGCTTTTCAACGATAATTGTTGGAAAACGTGAGCCCGAGAACATGGAGCGTCTGCACATTTAGTACGGTAAGCCGATAATATGCATCAGTAGGTTTCCTGCATCGCACATTTGACAAATGTGCATTTTTTTTGATTTTTGTATAGAAATTTTAGCCCCTGACGAGTTTGCCCATGCGAAGGTCTCTCGTGCAATAGATTCGAGGATGTTGATTGCTTTCGTGTTGTCTTTTTCTTTTGTAAAAATGTACACATCGTCCGCGTAGAGACAATGTTCCACTCTTGGTACAAGGCAAAGAATTTTGCTAATTTCGTTGAAGGCGATCTGGAGAAGCGTGACAGAGAGAGGAGATCCTTGCGGAATGCCATTCTTTAGCGGAAAGGAATCAGAAAGATGATTGTTGATTCTAACTTTGAACCGCCGATGCGACATGAATGATTTGATGTAGTTGAAGAATTTGGGTCCAACATTCCATGATTTCAAGAGTCTTAAGATAACATGAAGACCAACTCTGTCAAATGCTTTTTCGAAATCAATTGAGAGAATTGCTACATGATTCCGTTCGGAAATTGCTTTGTTCGTGAAAAAATCAATATGTAAAAGAGCGTCTATGCACCCTCTACCCCGCTTGAAACCAA
>NW_024000775.1:1023-7560 GCF_014805625.2 Glossina fuscipes
GCATTTTGGTAAGATAAGCAATAGTGTTAATATGCGCATGGCTTCTCCAAGCAACGTACTGTATGAAATTTACCCTTGTTAAAAGAGAGTTTTTTAACCGAAGACAGTGTGCTTTCCAACGATAATTGTTGGAAAACGTGAGCCCGAGAACATGGAGCGTCTGCACATTTGGTACTGATAAGTCGTTAATATGCATCAGTAGATTCCCTGCATCGCACATTTGTTTTCGACAAGTATGCATTTTTTTTGATTTTTGTATAGAAATTTTAGCTCCTGATGAGTTTGCCCATGTGGAGATCTCACATGCAATAGATTCGAGGATGTTGATTGCTTTCGTGTTGTGTTTTTCTTTTGTAAAAATGTATGCATCGTCCGCGTAGAGACAATGTTCCACTCTTGGTACACGGCAAAGAATTTTGCTAATTTCGTTGAAGGCGATCTGATAAAGCGTCACAGAGGGAGGAGATCCTTGCGGAATGTCACTCATTAGCGGAAAAGAATCAGAGAGATGATTGTTGACTCTAACTTTGAACCGCCGATGCGACATGAATGATTTGATGTAGTTGAAGAATTTGGGTCCGACATTCCATGATTTCAAGAGTCTTAAAATAACATATGGGGGGGGGGGGGGGGGAAAGTGCGGAGAATAAATTGTAGAGTTCTTGCTGAGAAAACGATTGCGAAGGTGGGATATAGAGCGAAAGCACTCTAAATTTTATATTTAACATTATTTGTATCGCTACGGCTTGTATATTTGAGCTTCAATTTATGCGTTTGTGAGGTATATTTGATTTTATAAAAACACCTACTCCTTGTTTGGAATACAAATTTTGATCAGCATTCGTGAAGTATCCAGTGTATGATGTGGGTGGAGTAGGATTAAAAGAGCTTCTACAATGGATTTCTTGAAGCAATAAAAAGGTTGGATTAAAATCACTTATGAGTGTACGGAGTTCATCAAAATTATTAATAAGTCCCTTAATGTTCCATTGTAGAATTTTAAAATCTTTATTTATTTGTAATGACATGGAAGCAGAGTGGAAGAAAGGTCAAATTGACATGTCAGCGTCTCCGTCGAGAAGGTCGCAATAGGAATTTTTCGTGAATGATTTATACTTACCAGTTGAATAATCTGTACTTAGGTGGTTTGGTACATTTGAAGCGCAACGAGTGTGCGGACGTGAATAATTTGAAATTGAAGGTTGATTAATGGATGAGAGAGTGGATTCATTACCACTTGTAATTTGTTGAGTAAAGTTGAGAGCTGGAGATTCTGGAAAATTTAGTATATTAGATTTTAGCATATTTGTTGTTCTTTTAATTTTTTCAATATTTGGTGTTGCTGTGGTTGTTTCAATATTATCTTTGGCGGGTGATGTAACTGGTTTCGCAATACATTTTTTGGTTAATGGTGGAACACGTTTTTCATTGGAAGGAGTTGGAGTTAAAGGCTTACTAGGCTCGATTTGCGAGACAACAGCAGCGTAGATATTACTTTTTCCAATTTCTTGGGCTACAGATGGATTTCTTTCCCGGTATGTGCGTCGCGCTTCGCCCATGCTACAATAATTTTCTGTTTTGATTTTTAGTATTTCACGCATTTGTACAAAACGTGGACATTGTTTGTCTAACGCTGAGTGTTGATCACTGCAATTTATGCAGAAACAACGGGTGCAGCTTTCAGCATGTGGAGGAAGACCACAGTTAGCACAGGATGGAGGACTGGTGCATCTTCTTGCCGTATGATCCAGGCGTTGGCAGTTTTTACAACTCATAGGATTTGGAATGTATAGTTCTACTTTACGTTTCTACCAAGCTACATCAACCGTTGCCGGTAGCCGATAGCGGTCAAAAAACAAAATAATTCTTCCTGTAGGAGAGGGGGTTTTTCCACCGTCATTTAATTTGGTGAATTTGTAGACTTAAGTTACTCCTTGACTGCCCATTTCGCGTACAATTTCATCTTCCGGCACATGCTTTAAGCATGGGGCATAAACTAAGCCTTTAATCGAGTTCAGTTTGTCATGCAGTTTAGCGGATATAGCGCACAAATTGGCTAATGATTAAGACTTTATGAGCTTTTCGGTTGCACCCGGTTTCCCAGCCAGGACAAGTAAATTTCAATCGCGTAAAATCGATATAGAGTCTTAATGCGTAGTAATGCAATCTAGTGCTTTTTTAATAGCAAAAGGGTTGATTTGTGAAGTTATTATGGAGGGATCAGTTGGAGAAATCACAACATATTTTTTGTGGATAGGAATGATGCTACTGGTTGGCACCACCGGACAGTCGGTATTTTTAATTTTTTTTCTTTGCGTGTATACGTCCGCTAATGGATGAAATCTATTTGAGTTTTTATCTGGCGGCGCCGCGGTCAGTATGCCTTATGGTTGTCTATTACTTAGTAAATTGTGAAATGACCACTGACTTGAAAAGTTTTGGGAACTGCTGAAATGTTTTCAATATTTTATTTTTCTTTTATGTTTTCTGTTTTTTTTTTAATTTTTTTTATTATATTCACAGAAAACAAAAATGGTATCTGCGATAATCAGTTTTTGCACAAACACAGAAAACATACGAGTAAAACACATAAAAACACCGAAAACAATTAAAAAATCGCAGAAGAAAAACAAAACACGCGCTACTTAGAACAAAAGTCGATGTGCTTGTTTTTTATTTTTATGTGTTTCTTGTTTTTTTCTTTTTTGTTTCGAGTTCTATTTATTTTTTATTTAAGATATTTGTATGGTTTCATTTATGATTGCCTATTCCATTTGAATCCGCACAATTCATTCTGCCACAACTTTCTTCATGATAAATGAATGAAATCTACACGGTAACGTGTATTTAGGATAATGCTACCGCTAGCGTATATCACAATGCTTGTCATGCACAGTTGGACTAGCTTAATCTAAATTATTTCTATGCGAGTTTTCTTTTAAATTTTCGACTTATGTTTTCATTCACAAATAAATGATATTTCTAACCAAATATTTTTTATTTTATTTATTAATTACTGTTAAATTAAAAGTTTTCGGTGCCGGTTTATTCCTGGCGTTCATTAAATTATTTTTTATTTGTATAAATATATTTTTTTACTTTACATTTTTATATTTTTAATTTAATATTTTAAGCACCAACGCGGATTTTAACGCAATTTAACTTTCAGACAACGTCATAAATTGCGTACGGTTCAAGCCAAAGAGCTTCCTGGTGTTTGAATAGTAGATAGATTTATTTATCGTTTTAATGATCGTCCTTCCGGAGAACAGTTGTGTGATGACTTTTGTTGGACGCCTAAAGAAATAATTCCTTGTCTATATAATAATGAACTTAGTGCTCATGCGGGTATAAATAAAAATATTGAACGTCTAGGGATGTATTACTTTTGGCCAAGACTTGTCAATGACGTGCAAGAGCACATAGCGGACTGTGATATTTGCAGAGGCGCGAAGTATTCAAACTATGCTTTAAGACCGTCAAAGGATATAAAAACATAAGCGACGTGAACTTCTATCCATGAGGAAGGTCTGTTTAATGTGGATGTCGTGTTTACTCACTTTGACCATAAATAGCAAAGTATTAGCGGTGCTGGCTATGTGACAATGGATAAAACATGGAATCACTAGTACAGTCCCAAGTCAAATCGGCAATTAGCGGAGAGCTCAGAATCTAAAGCGACCAAAAAGTCAAAAATGGCAAGGCTGGTTTTGGCGCTCGTATTTTGTGATGCGCGTAAAATAATATTCGTCGACTGCTTTAAAAAAATGCGATGCATTATGAATGCATGAGTGTGAATGACGAAGTTGGAAAAAATCCAACTTACACGGGAGATTTATTGAGTGATGCCATATTCTTTTCAAACTTTACATCGGCGTTGGCATGTTGCCCCCACTCGGCGGCAATATACATCCGCTATTTACAACGCTTGCTTATTATACTTATTCGATATGTCGTAAACCATACACTATGTACGTAATTTATACAGACATTGTTACGCAAATCCCACGTGTGATAAAATAAGGTTGCATTATAACTAACCGATTTTCTATGAAATCAAATTCTAAAAATGGTAAAATCGAATATAGATGTATGCATCAAGCTTTACCTGCCGACGTCATAAAGTGCTCATATACTTGGCGATTATCTATTTCAAAAGGACTTAGATAGGAACGTAAAATCCTGAAGGGCATTTTATGTAACAATAGGACGGTTTTCGCTTAGCGCAACACTGGTAAAGCACGGTTTCAACACGGTACGAAATTTTCGAATCTCATAACACGATTTCGGTACAATACGATTTAAAAAAAATTGAATATATTTTTTTCTCAATCGATTTTCACTTTTCCTATTATTTGTAGTTAGTAAGAGAGTTTCAATCACCTTTGGGAAAAAAATAGATGAACTGTAATTTTTTATAAAAATTAATTTTGCGATCGTCATTATTTTTCAAATATATTTTTAACGTTTTTGTGTTTTTTTTATGAAAACTTGGAATTAAGTTACTAAGACTAGGTTTCGGTGAAACACAGTACAGTTTATATTAATTTACTTTATTTCCATGTATTGCATAGCAGAGTCGCGATAAAAGACGAATAAGATTTCGATATAGTACGGCGCAGACTTTTTTTGATTTATATTATAAATAAATTTATGTATTTAAATAAATTATGTTATTCTGTATGATGTCTTAGTTTAAATTAGAACATAAATAAGTTGCGTATAACATATTTTGGATATAGCATGGTAGAAATTAACCATGTTAAGTAGGTGAACCAGCGCATGCGCTAAAAAACTTTCAATTCTATTGGCGTTCAATAAGAAAGTATTTCTAAAATTTTTGAGTTCATTATTTGTTAAAACTTGAATATGTACATGAATTTAATGAAAGCAACCAGTTAACGACAAGTTGACAATTAATATGCAAAGTTATTCAAATGTTACTCACTTATACGACTTTTAAATTTTCAATCAACCTAATAGTAAATGATTATATACACATATGAAATACCAATGACGACAAGCCAGTGTTTGCATGAAAAATATAGTAATAATCATGATTGCACAATGCAGTGGTGACGACGATTTGGCATTATTTATAGTTGTAGCATATGGGAACATTTAAATGAGTGATGAATCGGAGAAAATTGGTAACAACAGAAAGCTAAAATAATCCAAGCCATAATTGAACTATTTTTCCCTGTAGGAAGATATAAAAAACAAATTAAAAAAGGTAAATTTATGGATCTACTTATGCAATGACCTAGTAATACTTTTAACAAAAGCTGAAACGAAATAATAAAGTGTCTTAAATACTTTGCACAATTATTTTTCAATATCACCCTCTTTTTTTGACATATCAATGTTTCTTTTTTACTTCTTTCAGCAGCAACAGCAGCAGCAGCCAGTCGAATTTCTCTAGGAAAAATTAAGCAGATCACAGAACATCCTTATGCTATTGTTTTGTCGTTAAGAAGATAGATTCCTTAAATTTGGAATAGCACATACAAATTATTCCAAATAATTTTAAAAACAATTTTCTCCCACTATGCACGTGACTCGGCAAAATATGCTTATGAATTTAAGAGCATATATATAAGAAACAAAATTCTTGCATGCGCACATTATTACCATCCTCACACGGCTGGTCAATTCTACACATATTACTTATCGATTATTACATCGATTACATTGCACTCTTCCCTCAATTAACTTTTTCATATGACTTTTCTTAATTTACTCGCAGGCGGAAGATGGGTATTGAAGCTGACGAAGGGCAAGTGAACCAAAAGAACTAAAAGAAATGAGTTTACCATCACATTTGTTATATATTAGTTTAGGGAAAAAGAAATCCATTATTTTTATATGAACTTCAGGACTTTATTTAACATGCTTCGGATTGTCCGATTTGGGTGAAATATGCAACGTTTTGTTGTATGATTTGTTGCCATTTTAAAGGTAACTTCAAAATGCCTCTCTCATAGAAGTCCCGGTCTCTATTTGCAAAAAACTCTAGTAGTCGATTTTCACAATCCTCCCTAGATTCCAATTTTTTATCATTAAAGAAATTTTGCAATGCAAGAAAAAGATGATAATCGCTTGGTGCCAAGTCCGGACTGTATGGCGGATGCATTAAAACTTCCCAATCAAGCTCCCGAAGTTTCTGGCGAGTCACTGTATATGCGTTTGGCATAGCGTTGTCCTGGTGGACCACGACATCTCTCCTGTTGGCCAATTCTGGCCGTTTCTGTCAATCGCTATCTTCAAACGGTCCAGTTGTTGACAGTAGAGATCAGAATTTAGCGTTTGGCCATATGGAAGCAACTCATAATAAATAATCCCTTTCCAGTCCCACCAAATGCATAGCAAAACCTTCCTGGCCGTTTGAGGTGCTTCACCGCTCTTTGACCGCGATCGTTTTCGCACAGGGTTATCGCATGTGATCCATTTCTCATCTCCAGTCACCATCCGTTTAAGAAATGGGTCTATCTCATTCCGTTTGGCCAAGGCTTCGCAGATGGAAATTCGATCCATCAT
>NW_024000776.1:0-312 GCF_014805625.2 Glossina fuscipes
TACATTACGAAAAGGCTATACATGTGTTTGGTTAGACCCACACTCGAGTGTGGGTCTCGAGTAGAATTAAAATAAATAAAATAAATAAATAAATAAGTAAAAAATAATACGGATGTATGCAAACATTTGCCAGAAAGATGCAAGCAAATTTTGCACGAAATGTAAATTCCACTAACCTGACAGGGAGCGCAGAGATAATTGTCTATTTGTCATTATCGATTGTTTGTTTTTCTTCTTGTTGTTGACCACAACCACTATTATGAAAGAAGTTTTTATTGTGTCTGCAATGAATCTTCATTGAAATTGGCAGGC
>NW_024000776.1:412-2357 GCF_014805625.2 Glossina fuscipes
GTTAGGATACTTATCAGTAAAGAAGCCGATTGTATTTTTGGCCACCAATGTACGGTCGTTGGTAGTGTTTGGTGCCAGTTGCAGTTAAATGAATTTTGGGGCACATTTTTTACATCAGCCACAACCTACGATTCTAAATGCACTGACAGTGTAGAAGTGTACGTGCTGTCGATAGTAATAATGCCAAGCTTGTTATAATCTAGCTGCACTTGGTGGTTCGGTAACATCTACATGGCGTAGACTATTAATGATGTATGTTGTAATATACATTTTCTTTTTTCTACAATACAAAATCCAACTTACAATTAAATACTTGCGTCAGCACAAAATTTTAAATGACATTATTCAGATCACGGTACAAAATCCAAATTTCACAATTATAATAAGTGGGCCACTGTTTTTACCCTTCCCCATTTTTTTGCAATTTAGTTTAAAAATCCATTTATCCATAAAGACATATGCCTAAAAATAAGAAGCTCTATCAATCTAGAATGAAAATTTTTATACTTTTACGTGCAATTTCTTCACCAAATTTTCGTATTAGAAAAATAAAATATAACTTTAATACTGAATGTTATATCGTGAACATTGTCGTCTATTCCCGTTTTTGCGATAAAAACTCTACACAACGTACACTGTTCCTTCTATTGTAACTACTGTGTGTAAAATAGATTATATAATGGCTCTCAGTTTATTGAAATAAAAGGTAGAAGATCATCTTTGTCCGATTCACTTTTTTATAACTATCAATATTGTTATTATTATAAATTTAGCCAGAGAATAAATTTTAACACGAAAGTCTTAAAAGCAATAGCATCTAAGGCTTTCGACTTTATTGAAAACTCTACCCCACTTGAGAATTCAACCCACGATGATTGACTTTCTAGTCGAGACTCTTGCCTGCTCAGCCACTAAGGCGGATGTAACTATAAATAAACGCATGGGACTCTGAAGATTTTAATGGTGGGGCGTTTGCAAGATTTGGACTCTGCCGGATATAACTTTCTTAGTTATTTTTATTTCACTTGCATTATTGTTTAGCTTAAAAAATATATGTATATAAACCTCGTTAGTCAATTAAGTCAATTAAGCATTGTGGACATCCCTAATCAGTTCCTCACTTGTTCCAATCAATATTTTTGTTAAGGTACTTGCGAGCGCCTTTGCAGTTCTGAAACCCTGCCTGAACGGGAATAAAGCAAATATTTTCCTACTTTCTGAGCTCTTTAAATCTAGCTGCCGACTCTTTTTAAATACCACCAAATAAATTACCAAACTATGATATTTTGATAACCTCTAGGCGCACCACATTATTTACTCTAAAATAAGGTTTTTATATATATAATTAATTCATTCTCCCCTTTACAATACCTAAATAATACACATAAGTAATCCTATAATCGTACGAAAATTTAGTCATCGCAGGGGTGTGCTTCGATTTCACACTATCCACCCGTCAGTCTACTTATTGTACGCTCATTGAGCGCGCCGGGCATAAAAAACTTAGGTAGGAGGCCAGCGGTTTGAATATGTATCCTTAGTTTGTGTCCAATCTTAGTTTGAGATCAATCTGGACAACGGAAGCGATCACAAAAAAAGTGTAGCTTGCAACCTAATAGGTGCTTCAGGTGATCAGCGACATCTTTTGGTGAAAATGATAAAGCAATGCGAAGTATCAATGTATACAACGGTTAGATTCGATGATTTTGACTTTTCCCTATATAAAATAACAGTTTTCCACGCCCAATATTGTTTTTTTTTTTACATTCATTATATTTGTTGTCTAATTTGAAGAAGTCTGGTACCGAATCAAAACACCTGGCACTCCTGTTCAGTGATACGCATGCTTTTTCCGTGAAATAATATTCTTACTAGTTTCTTGAGAAATAGTTGATACGTTCGTTTGTAATTTTTTTGACCGGAGTTGGTCTTATTTTTCATTAAG
>NW_024000777.1:0-498 GCF_014805625.2 Glossina fuscipes
CATTAGTGTGGAATAATGCAAATGCATGCATAAAACCTTATATTTTTACTAAAACTTTGTGAACTCTATGAACATTTTACTTTGAATCCGTTAACATCATTGACTCGGGAAGACATTAACGTCGGGCTCAGCGATACGTAGTTGAAAGAAAAAAGTGAAAACGTGGTCTTGAAAATATCTTGGTTTATTTGACAGCAGTATCAACAAGTAGCTAATAGCACGATGACAGTATCGCAGCGAAGGGCCTGCTCACGCAATCTATTTTTTGTTCCATTTCATAAAAGTGAGTATCGTAGAGACATTGAACAATCGCTTGGTGTATCGACATTGTTTAACCACGTTGTTGCTCGGCATATAGCTTTCACTACTAAACGATATTTCAGCAAACCAAATAAATCGTTACAAACCATTTAGAGTCCACATGTCACTTTTTTAGGGGTTTTCCTTTGGCTAATGGACTAATGTCACATGCACACCGGGTTTAGTAAGATCTTTGTT
>NW_024000777.1:598-1354 GCF_014805625.2 Glossina fuscipes
CTAGGTTTTATTCTTAGGAAATCTATTTACAGATTATTTTCAAGATTTTAAATTTGCAATTCTCTAATTCGCTTTGATATTACGACTCAGCTCACTTAAGTCAATCCCCTCAACCAACTTTCGACTCTTGCGACTCACTTTTCGATTGACATTGCTTCTGCAAATACTCTGCCTCTATACCCTTTTCCAAGCAAGTTGCGTGTCAAATTCAACTTCTTATCTCCGTTATTGCAAAAGTGGCGATTTCACAATAAAGGGAAATAAGTTATCCCCTTTGGTAGAAAGAGGTATATGCAAAATGTTAATTGTTCTGATTGAAAAGAAAAGTTAAAATTATATTAGCCTGAACTAATCTGTAAAGTGAATCAATTGATTCTTAAATTTACGGCAAATTAAAAAAAAAAAACAGAAGAGTTATACTTTGAACATTGGAAACTTCCGCTTGGCATTGCACAGGCAGACGCAATTAAATTAACTCTTATGTGTAATATCGTAGAGCCGTTTTTTAGCATTTTCCTAATATTCGATAAATTTAATACCTACTTAGTGTGAAGTAAAGTAGTACATGTAAGGAAATTGTGTTCGCTTGTGACGAAGCGAAAGAGAACTGCATTTTCCTGCTCTATAAAAATGGATTAGGGCGGCCGATTTTTTCCAATTTCAAAATAAAAGTGGAAATTTGTATGGTGTGTGTTTTGCACTTTATGTGTAATAAGCAAAAAGCACGGAAAACAAAAGTGTGCACAGGTTTTGTTA
>NW_024000778.1:0-1783 GCF_014805625.2 Glossina fuscipes
TTTAAGTCTAGAGTTTGACTTTTTCTTGAATCAATCTTCGTATGTACATATGTGCAATTGCCGATCATGAAAAGATTCCTTTGCTTTACATTGAAATCGAGGAAATGAAGGCGATCCTCCGTCACATTAAATTGTACTTCTCTTTCATTATAATTGCATTGTTTGCTCAATGAAGGCAAAGTAAAGAAAATACACACCACATACTCTTTAATATCACCTTTTTTTTTATTTCAGAGAAAAAAACAAAGCAAAATAATCCAAAAAAAACTTCTCGTCTCATGTTTAAATTTCTCTAACTTACCTGATGCAGGCAGGTTGGCTGCCAATTTTGACTCACATATTAATGTTAACATCTCTTTATACTAATTCTCCTTCTTTTTAAATAATTTAAAATTAACAATTTTCTTCTTAATGTATATTATTTCGCAAAAGCTATCGTAATAAGAAGTTCACGTATTCTTTAAAGAAAATTTCCATAATTTTATGTTATTTACATAGATATATTTTTGTTTCATTTATTTTTACTTTTTTTTTTTCGTTTTCGTACGCATACCGTCAATGATACTTAAAAATAATATATTCATACACGAATGCGATGCGCTTTGCTTGGTACATTCAACCGGCACACTCAACTCTTCACCTTGTTTTCCTTGCACAATTGTTCCTGCTTCTCTTGTTTTTCACTCTATTGATTGACTTTATAGGGATTTCAATAATTTGATGGAGAAAAATTGCTTTAGCAATCGAAACAATGAGAAACAATTTGTTCGGTCCAATGTTACTCAAAGTTTTTCTTCACATAAGAAAAAAATTAATTTTTGTATAAAAATCATATGTGTTCCAAACAAAAATTTTTTAGAAAGTTACTTTGAGAATATACAACATTTTCGTACTTCGTTTTCGTTTTGTGACTCTTTGTACGAAAGCCCTGACATTTTATAATCGTTTTTTTTTTATTTAGCACGAACACGACGATACACGACGTTTTAATGTAAGTTAGCTCGTTTAAGCTACTTTTGCATATTCAGTTCTTCACAAACTAAAAAGCTTCGAAATTAAAATGGGTTAAACATGAAAACCGTTTAGCAATCGGCATAAGAGATTATTTTGCTTTTGTAGCGTTGTTTGTAGCAACATTTTTATTAATTCGATTATTAATTCTTCTTTTTTTGTTGGTTTTCCATTGGGAGGTCTTTCTTCCGATTTTTTTTGTTTTAATAATTCGTAAGCTTTCTATTGGTAGCGTTAAGTTTAGAAAAAATTGATTTCGGTAAATTTATCGTTTAAATTTTAATTAAATCGTTTAAATTTTATATTCGATATATTTAACCCATCACGATTTTGCTAATTTTATAAATGTATTGTTTCCGCGCGTTAAGAATTTCTTTTCTTTGATATTTTTTTCAATGGTCATCTTTGAGCTCATATTTAAAAAAAAGCACAAAACCGCCAGAGCTCAGCCACACAATCAAAGGACAATCGAAAAGCAAGCGCACTCGTTGACGTTTTCACTTCGACTCCCAGAACCAAACTCAACTTAAAAACTATCCCCTCGCATGATTTTTTCCTTTTTTCTTTTCTTTCTCCTTTTTTTTTTTCATTGCTACAAAGCGGCTAGCCGCTACTCTTGCAAAAAAGGAAAGAACCGTAAAATCACGCGATTTTGCATAACGGGATGCCGTTACTGCAATGTCTTTGGCTGACACGAACCGACCGACACCCTACCTTGAGTTTACTCGTGGACGTTACATGCTTTACCATGTAAACCATATACCATATATAT
>NW_024000778.1:1883-2107 GCF_014805625.2 Glossina fuscipes
TTATTTGACATTTTAGACGCCTGTTCGCTTAAACTGCATATTTGGCTTCGTGGTAGGCCTTGTCAGATTGCTTATGCTACCCATACATACATACAATTGCAAACATCCGTATAATCTGAAATCCGAAAATACAAACGTTTGTGTTCGCCCAACCCGGAAAGAATTGATTTAATGCTGTAGTACATACAAATGCACATATTTTGTGACCTCATGCGTAGTTATAA
>NW_024000779.1:0-1953 GCF_014805625.2 Glossina fuscipes
AAGTGAGTTTGAATACAATTGAATACATACAAACTTAAGGACTTACAAACTTACAAAAATTATTTCGTATATTTTCGACTTTTACTCACACCGTTATGGGTGATCACTAAGAGTTCTTACCTCCGGTGTATTTTAGATCCTACCCTAGCTTAAAATCTCGTATTGTCGGACGGTATAGGAAGTTTTTGCTCTGATTAACACCAATTCAGCACCTGTCAGACTCTCTTTTATCTCTACGTCTTACGTCTGTGGTGGTTCAGTCTAAAAGAAGGAAGAGGAAATTATATGCTTCTTCTCTTACGGTCGGATCGGCGTTGCCAATAGGTTATTTAGCCCCATTGGAGACATATCAGCTGACCTCTCCACCACGGTATTTCTACATTCTTTCGCACGACGGTACGGGGACGATATTGGGCAGTTCACGCGACTTTAAGCCTGTCACCTTGAACTAACGTTGAATATCAAATAATGTAAATAACTATATTAATGATACCAAGAATATACTACACGTAAAATATGTACATAAAAATATGCTGAAACATACAGCTATAATGAACTTCTTAAGCTACGTGTAGGACCAAAGCGAGTTGAATGACTTTGATCCTTACAGCGTGTATGGGCAACTATGTTTTGATTGTTGTAATTCTGCTGAGTTTAGAGCGGTTGTGTCGACTTTACACACAAATTTGCTTAGAAAGTGTTTACTTATGAAAATACTTATGCACGAAGGAATGGGAAAAGCAATAGCAAGTACTTTTATGTGATGCGATAGCTTAAATCTCAATTTTCAGATTAAGTCACAAGGCATTGAATGTGAATAACCTAATTCGATACAATTAGCGATGCACGAACTTTTCTTACTTATGTTTCAAGACAAACGAAAATGTGAAATAAAATGTAAGAATCAATCAGAATTTTAATTTTGTTAGATCTGTGCTATTAGTATTTTATGAGGCTAAATTAATGTATGTCGTAACACTATTGCGGACTGAAAACTTGCGGTCATGTTCCAAGGTTTCACCTTCGATGATAGATTTAGCTACATTTATTATTGACGAGACCCGACGCATTTTTTAGTGAGTTCGATAACACTTCAAGTTTTTAATTTTAAACTAAGATTCTTTCTATTAGTCAAACATCATTGTGTTCGTGTAGCAACGATAAATACAGATAAAACTTTATATGTCAACTTGCTTTTATAGCCCACAAGGTATATTAATTTTGTCTAGATGTAAAATAGATACTGGAAAATTTAGCAAGCAAATTTAATTTTCTGAATTTGTACTACACCAGTTCACGGTTGGGATACCCTACAACAAAATGGCTTTTATAAAACATTTGGCTGTAGGTGAAAGCAAAAACAATAATTTTCGGTCACCCAAATTAATGAATAGTAATGAATAATTTATGAAGAATTAATGATTAACTAATTAATATGAACGTATATATTTATGTATATATATAGTATCTAACACTTAATATGTATATAATATATTTACTTGTTTTTTCGACGTTTCTATTCACGCACACGATAGGGAGATATTACAGTATCAACTATTTTATCACAGCTAAAAATTAAAAATTTCGTAATCCTAAATGATAAATGGAACAACGCTCGGGAAAAAATTTGTTAATAAATTTATGTGATTTGAAGGCAAGACAATGAATATTTTGAACGGTCCCATTGCAGTAATTGTAATTACATTGGCTTTTGAAGTGCAAGCCGCTCTTTACCGATTCGTACCAGAAAATCTTGAACCATATGTTAATTGCATCGGGTGAAGTGTTAGGCTTGGATCACTTTATAAATACAACTGAATGAATGCTTTCTTATGACGATAAATAATGGGATAAATTTCTTATGGGATAAATTTCGACGGAACTGGTAAAGTTCTTTGGGATATACATGATGATCGTGTAATGGTAAATATTTAAATGAAATGAAAATTGTTT
>NW_024000779.1:2053-3626 GCF_014805625.2 Glossina fuscipes
GAAAAAAATAGATTAGCTACAATTTTTGATGAAAGTTAATTTTGTGATCATCGTTATTACTGTTCAAATAAAGTTTTAATTTCATCAATTGTCAAATTTTATGTCTTTTTTAATAAAAACATAAAATTAACAGGCCTTTCTATTTATACCTATGTTTGCAATGAAATTTAAACCACTAAAAAAACTGTTTAAGCCATTGATATACTGTTTCGATACACGTTGCATGAATCAACGGGTTCACATGGTGGACGTCTGCAATACAAAAAATAAGAACTAAAAATAAATATATTTAAAATAAGCGAGTCTGACCATTTGCAGAGTTAAAATTTTGCCATTTAAATTTTTTACAGATGGACGCAGATCTAAAAAAATTTTTTCGAGGTAGTGGGACACAAACCCCAATTTCGGTACGCATATTGGACCTTTGTAAAGAAATGAAACATACCCATTCGTATGTCTACGAGGTATGGTCGAGACACGTTTTTCTGGAGGACCTTCAGTGTCCAGAAGTGTGTATGTATAGCGTTATTTTTATCGATTTAAACTTTTCTAAATATATTACCAAATTTAGAAAAAATATCGCCACTACCCTTTTACAGCCAAAGGTGAGGGACAGACGCTTGTTAACATGGAAGGACGTTACAAATCCACTGTGGTTTTTCGAGCCTATGATGAACACAATCGCTTGAGACCTGAAGTTATCAGTCTGCAAGTTCCAGGCGATGTCATTAAAGTCTAAACACTTTTAGCGACTCTTTGCAATAAAATCTGTTTCTATCGTTGAACTAAACATAAAAATGGAATATGCATAGCTTGGAAAACCACTCCAATAAAATTTTGATAATGGAAACTTGAAGACTTTACGTGATACGTGCGTTAAAATGCCAAATATATTGACTTTCATTCTTAACGGGGAAACTGTTTGAAATATATCTAAATTGCAACGGGGTTATGGCGTCGTATTCCTTTAGCTTGCTATATCGCTCTCCTATTCACTCACAGAAACTCTTTAAAAAACCTGTATAATGCGGCTTCAAAGCTTATTACGGAACTGTGGTCACGATATCGCTGTGAACAATATTGACGTTTTCTTACACTCGTTATATAATAAAATAAACGTTTTGATTTCTGCCTCCGTTTCAATCAAAAAGCCCGCCCTTTTTTTCAGTTTGTGTCTGCCGTGGTGTGTATAGTACGATAAGCTCGGCGTACTTACCATGTACCATTTTATTATCTTATGCCCTGGTCAACAGTGTATTACACTGCATGTAAGCAAAACATACACAGGAAGGCTATATGGAAATTTTAACTAAATTGTGAAAAACTTAAAATAAGTACGACACACAAGCAGGTGATTCTAAGCCATAGTATTAAAAATTGAAAACTGTATATCGTTCTGACTAAAACGAAATCGTCATTTTGCTAAGGCTAAACGCACGATCGCTGGGCTTACGACCGGTTGAGCACATTTCTATTTGCTTAGAGACCGTCGCTGACGACGGATTGGGCAATAGAAGTCTAAGCCTGTTGACTCCCGTAAATCTCATCGGCACGTTCTTTCTATAATTTGTTG
>NW_024000780.1:0-323 GCF_014805625.2 Glossina fuscipes
TGAATATTTTATGCCCATCGTCATCATCCTAAAAACGACAAAACAAGTAGAAGAGTTAAATTGTCGTACTCTAAAATATGGAGTAGCGTGGCCGAGTTTTTCCATTTTCATAATCAAACTTTTTGGGCGTTGTAGACGTGTCTTCAGTTCAGGTCACTTCCAAGTTAGTATGTAAATTTGCAGGCGATATCTTTATTTTCACTCACGGGAGAATGTTTATTAGATATACTACACAGTTGCGCTGGTAGATGGATGGACAGACAAATAGAAGGACACATTTAGGGGCATACCAAATTTAAAACTACAAATTTATTCACTTTACG
>NW_024000780.1:423-1401 GCF_014805625.2 Glossina fuscipes
CTTTTTTAACTTGAAATCTATCAAGGAGAAGGTTAAAAAAATGGCAAAGGATCCAAATTTTGAATATTCTACTATCAAAATACTACTTTCTATCGGTTTTAATTGATTGAAATATAAAAAATCGTGGATTTTTTAATATAATAACTTTTTAAAACAAAGCACTGTGTATGAGGCGAATGTAAAAGTTATCCGAATCAATGCAGTTAAAATTTTCTATACACGAGCCGAATGAGTTAATGACTTAATATCATTTATTTTTATTAAAATTCTCTTTCGTTTGCTTTATGAAATAAATAAATTAAAACTAAAAAAAAACAAACAAATAAAAACACACCCTGCCAAAGCTTACGACCTACATGTTGAACACAAGCAAACTAGATGGACGGACGGACAAGCTTATAATAAAAGATGGGACTATTTGAAATCCTTTGAAATCCTGCACAGATTCGCACAGACTTCGTTTGACTTCGTCACATCTGTGTGGAGCTTCCATCAGTGGGATAATATATTAATAACAATAATTTACGAATTTCGATATTCTTTTAGTCACTGCATACTCTTAACAACATATTTAAAATTGCTTTGTGTTTAAAGTCTTGTTGTATTCTCTATATATGTCGTGTTCGGTTGTATTTGACACTTTTGACGTAAAGAAGCGCCATTGCATTAATTAAAATAAAAACCACATATGAACATATACAAAAGTATTTAGTATTTAGCGGTTCGCATTCTAAAGTAGAGGTTTAGTCACATACGACGACTATTAGAGGTGTACAAGAAGAAATACAACAAGCAAAATTTCTCTTACACATATGGTAAAATATAATTGAAAAAGCACAGCGAAAATCTGAAATGCAAACAGTTAAGAATTAGTGAATATTTCAAAAGAAGAGCGAATCTGCTGAACCCTACAATTTAAAGTGATTTGGCCCTCCTCTGGAAGACGGTAATGTTGCCATAGTTAAAATTATCTGGAAA
>NW_024000781.1:0-253 GCF_014805625.2 Glossina fuscipes
CCAATTTGAAAGTGCTAACACTCTTTAAGTTGGCAGATGAGACTTTCGCCGCCAGATAATTTTTATGTTATCTACAGATGTGTCAGGTGCCAATCTTGACATAAATATTGCTTTTCTGAGAGGAACCGCCGTCAAGCAAATTTCATTACTACGAGGAACAGTAGGGTAGTTATGAGATGGGGAGAATATTGAGGGGAACATTGCACGACGGCTAACTTGTATCAACGAATCAGATTTAGAAGGAATCAGAGGT
>NW_024000781.1:353-4173 GCF_014805625.2 Glossina fuscipes
AGTACAGTGAGTGACCGACTCAGCAATATCGGAAACGCTGACGTTCATTGTAGAGATTGAGGGACGGCTAACTTGTATCAACGAATCAGATTTAGAAGGAATCAGAGGTGATGTACCACACGCTACGCTACGAGCTGTAACGTTGCTAGATGGAGAAGAAGATAAGTGCTCAATAAAACGACACTCATCAAACCTAGACTTAATTAGCGCGAACTTCGCCCACAAGGAGCCGAGATTTTTACTCAATTCCGAGAAACCATTTTTCGTCTCCGTGAAGAGTTTGTAAAAATCAATGTGCCGCTTGCTACAATCAGAACATGATCAACGTAAGCCTTTCGAGCGATCAGCGTCAGCCCGGCCGATAATACCGGCTCTCTTTGCATGGCAAAATCGATCACAGAGCTAACACGAAATGAATCGTTCGAATCCATTTCCAGTCAAACACGACAAAAGTGGATCATGAAGAAAATATAGAACAAATTGCAAAAAAATCTAAAATCCAAATTTTGTCAAAAAATTTAAGCGAGCTTTCTCGTTACGTCGACACTGTAACAAGAGAGTGAAAGGAAAAACAAACTGCAAATAAACTGCAAAAATTCTCTCTCAGATTAGACGTAAATTTCACACTATTGAAGCAGCGGTAAACAAAGAGCAGGACAAGAGAAAACCTGTAATCACCAAAAGAAAAAAAAAACACGAAAGAGATTTATTATCGAGAGCACGAAGTGCTGATCGCAAGAACCAAAATGAGTATCACGACAAAATTTCAATATAATTAATTAGATTTTTTCACTTTTATACCTTTTATACTTTTACAAACAATTAGGCATCGAACGACAACAGCGCGAACAGTTGCCGAACTGTGGCAATTATATTCTAATGTGGTGTGCAATCCGCTCTGCAACCTGTCGATCGCTGTCTAGCTTTAAGATTCTTATGAATCCCGTGCCTTTCTTAAGGTCGGTGTTCGACGTTATAAAATTTTTCCCATACACTTGGTGTCTGATCTCGTAGATAGGCGAGCATTCGTACAGGATACGCTGGGACATTTCCTCCGCTCGTAGAATCTGAAAGAATTCGTAAATGAGATACCAGTATCTTTCAGGTGATACCTGAGGGACCCGTGCAGAAGCCAGTTGCAAGACGTCAATGTGTATAATTTTATTAATCAGAGTTCACTTTAATTTTATGTTTTAAACAACTTTGCTTCTGCATCATCGCTGGTAATAAGGACGAAAGTTTAAAGGGACTAAACAGAAATTGAAGTTAATCTTTTTCCTTTTGGTGAGCTTTACAAGAAAACAAATTAGAACGTATACAATCGGCTATGGTAGACTATTAAGCACCCCGAACTATTTTCCCACTACTATATCAAGTTAAAGATCAAAAAATAAAAAAGCTTAAAACTTTGAAAACGAAAAAAAAATAAAAATTTTTTAAAATGAATTTAAATTTTTATAAGCGTTTACCGAGAATGTGAGCAGAATTGATTTGAGTTTACTAAATTTAAGTTTCTTTAGCAGTAATTTCTAAATTAAAATAAAATTAGATTTTATTGCAATGTGGGGGTTTAATTTTTTATGAAAAGAATTTAAAAAAAAAGGCCACCACACATGAGCTGATCCCATCCAAATTTTGCAGATTCATATCTGATAATAAACTATTAAAACACTACGATCTAAGGTATTCTAGAGTGAAACACACACATGTACTTACTACTAACTATATTCGCTAAGATGTTCTAAGTTTTATATATTGATACCTATAACAAATAGAAACACAAAGAGCGCTTTCATCGAAACTCTGAAAACTTTATTAAAGTCATGAAAATTTCCGGTGCAAGCAATTCTTGTGTTTAAAGTCTTTGCGAAAATGTTGACAAGACGCCAATACATGTAAAGTAAATTGCTTGCCATATCGCAATTTGCTCTAACAGGTCCCATAAAATGTCAACGAACTCATGGTGTTCACTAAGGGAGAACATTTGCCGATGAAAACATCGACGTAACTGAATGCCTCGATATAGCGGCGCCACTCCTCTGTGGTAGGGCTTTAAGATGGATGTATCGGCACTGCACTATTGATATTCGATATACATAGATAGCGATCAGCGAGAGTGCTCATTAACGCATTTGGATGCTGCTGAATGTTGTTTTTCGATTATGATTCCATCATCATCCCCAGGATAGCAGACATGATATACAGGTTGGATTGTATCGAATGTGATATAACTCAACAAATGGTAGCTGCTGCCTTATTAATACAAACTTAATATCTGATATCAATCCGAATGAAGATGAAGGAAGTCCTCTAGACTACATCAAACTTTTGCCGATGCCTTGGTGCGTTCCAAGTACCGTAACACGTCTATAACTATGGCTATCAGACTTGCTATTGGGAAGGTAATAGAAACATTTTTCGCTTCCGATGATATGTCAACAGCAACAGGAGGAACTGAAAATAACTCAGGAAAAACTGCTGCTGTACACAACGCGAAAGCAGTGAATATATCCTATGAAATCTTTCGGGCTTAATGGAGCTAATTTGCTAATCAAGAAGGCAGTTGGTGTACGGACCACTTACAGCGTTTGTTGCTTCAGAATATTTGCATTCAATATTGTAAAACTTTAAGATGTGTATATTACTTGCTCAACACAAACAATAGATAATGGCATCTAAGCTGGTGAATGGTGGAGCGGAAGAGATAAAAGCTTCGTCATGTAAATATAATTTATTTTGCTGAGCTGAGTCCGTCAAAATTATGTGCGTGGCCAACCATCCCGATAACACCAAAATACCAGCTTCATGGGATCAATTACCGTACTTAGACTAAGGTATTTTGGTTTTATTGCCACATGCTTATTTGGATTCACTGTCCACGGCTCAGTCACGCCCCGGCCGGCCTCCCAATATTATTCACATATTCCAGCCACGCGAAATATTTTACAATAGAAATGATTTTGCACGGCGTAAGTAGTGCATGATTTTAATGAATACTTACCGAGTTCCAATCATCATGCAGACAAAGCCCATTTGAATGTAATTTTTCCAACTGGCAACGCGGTGGTTTTCTGAGAGGAAGGCAATGGACGCAACAGCAGCAGGAGCAAGGTAACAATAAATGTAGTGTAATATTGCAGACAATGTAATTGAATATCCCTTAATTTAAAGCAGTAGCAACAACAACAATAACGGAGTCAATTGACAGAAGGAGATAAAGCGGAAACTTATGTGTACCGAGTTCGGTCGAACGGATCTGGTCTTGAACATTTTTATCGATTACAGGAGCTTTAAAATAATCTCATTCTCATAAAGTTATGGGAACTATCTGCCTGACACCAAATGGGGCTTTCCTCAAATAATTTTTTTAACTGAAATGTGGCCATAAGACATAGTCTGTCCCTTCAAACACGGCACGTTGAAAATTGCAAATTATGTCTGATCAAAAGATCATTTAGATTTTGCCATTGGTAAGCTGTTTCCTCGTTTAAATCAAGAGAATGAAATTAAACATATAGAATCTCTCGAACTTACCCTAGAAGAGAGTACATTTCGTCTTTAAAAACGTTGCAAGCCGTTCGTCATCAGTCACCATAATTATTCATTCATTTGATTTTTGTCTTCCGTAAAAAAGTACTTATTAAGTTATTATTAAGTTATTCTTATGTTCATCGATCTTATATTTCTCTACATAAAGTAAATATAGTTACATTGTAATTCGTCTCTTTCCTTCTCTTTTTTCGAATTTAATTTAAGTTTATTGTTTCTAGATGCTTTTTATGTTTTCATAAATTTTTGTTTCCATGCCTTTTTCTTTCCT
>NW_024000782.1:0-251 GCF_014805625.2 Glossina fuscipes
TTGTCTAATTTCTAGTTTTTTATGAAGGACACCGAAAAATGATAACACTTTTTAGCAAGGAAATTAACTTTGCTAAATTTTGATCACGCCATGTGATGTTTCGGGTATCCTTTATACATTCTTTTTCACGAAAAGAATGTGTAAATTTTCGTGTCTTAATACCAAAAGGAGTCCATAGTTGTATTAGAAGAAGTGGCGAAGGGTATCTAAGAGCCCGTCTGCCTGACTGTAATGTTTTTATTTGTTTTAAA
>NW_024000782.1:351-9994 GCF_014805625.2 Glossina fuscipes
GACGAAAAAGACAGAAGACGTTAAATGAAAATTTGCGAAACATTTTGTAGAAGATGGAAGTAGGCTTTCCCATCATTGGCCGAAAAAAATTTCGAAAAAATAAAATAATTCGCTGAATAGGTTCATTTTAAATCATATTTTTCGTTTTTTCCACAAAAAGATATCTTTTATTGTAAACAATTTATACATTTTTTATAACAAGTTGTAAAAGAAATTGAGAGATTTATTCACGAGATAGCTTTACCGTCCCGTCCCATCTATCAGAGGTTGAATCGAATTAGTCAGCGCTGTTATATCATTTAGGAAAAACTAGTTCTAAGAAACGATTCGATTAATGTTTTCGACGACATTCAAATACATCGAGCGAGAGAATCTGTCTAAAAGTAAACGTCATAAGTAGACTTCGCAATGGTTTACCGAAATTTTGATATTCTGAAACCTAATCACATGTATACGGCTGTAAACACGGGTTCTTGCATGCATAAGCTCTGGCTGAGTCAAACAGTTAGATGATATGTGAATGTAAGTTTGCTGTTTTTTTCTTTAGTGCCTTTCCATAACTTCAGATCCTCTTTTAAGTATAGTTTGCAAACTTTTATATACCAGATATCAAATTGTTTAAATGCTTTTCGTAAAGACTGTTCTATAGATTTTCAGCTGATATAGCAGTTTGACAACTTGCGCGCCTGCAGTGGTCGTACTGTTCTACTTACTGTGAAGAAATTTTGCAATTTCTTTTCTTTCTTAAAGCGCTCCCGACCATTTAGTTTACCTGAGGATCCGTATCATCCAGCAATATATATTTCCTTTTCTATTGTCACGATTGTCCGTTAAACTCTGTAGCGTCCGCGAACAAACTTAGGGTAGGGCGTCAGTCGCTCTGTTGTTGCCGAAAATGTAGCAATAACGACATCCCGTTATGCAAAATCGCGTGATTTTGAGGTTTGGTCCCTTTTTCTTTGCAAGAATAGCGGCTAGCCGCTAGGTAGCCAACGCAAAGAACAAGAGAGAAAAAAAAAGGAAAAAGAAGAAATCATGCGAAAAGATTAGGTTGTTGGTTTTTTTTGGATTGAGGAGCGAGAGAGTTTGGTTTTGGCAGTGCAACCGAAAGGTTCTGATTTATCGTGAAAAATTTATCTCTGATATGTGTCATTATGTTGTATCAACTTGAAAAAAAAAAAACGAAAAAAGGAAAATTAAATTAACAAGCTTTGAAAAGAGAAAAAAACTAGTTACTAGTTCAAGCCAAAGCGTAGCTTAAACTTATTTAAGAATATTAAGAAGAGAAAAAAATTAAAATGAAATTAAGACCTGCTAGTAAAACATACGCAAATATTGCTATGGATATGCACAAACTTTTATGCAAATAATCGCGTTAAATACCAAAATATTGATAAGCAAAATTTAACTAAAAGGAAGAAACAACAACGATTAGAAGACCAAGGAAACGCGTTAAGGTGACGTTGAAAAGTAGTAGCGTGCATTAAAGTGAGCTTCAAGAAGAAAGAAAAATTTAAAGATTCCACATTATTTTTGGGTTCTGGTAAAACAAAAAAAGAAGGAAACAAAAAGAAACAATAAAAAAAAGAAATAAGCAAATGGAAGACTAATAAAGGTTAGAAGTGTGAGTTAACATGGAGCGTTTGGTTTCGCAATTTACAATCGGGTCTCATGCATACCATTTTTTTTTGTTGAAGATACCGTTTTCGTTTGGAATACTAAGAAATAGAAAGGAAAAATGAAATGATATGTGTAGATGTGTACATAAAAATAACGTAGATATACATACCCTTATGTACACCTAGCAACAAATAAATGAACATTTTTTTATATATGTAGAAGCCCGTATTGCGTTAACGAAAAGTAAAATTGAAATAAAACAAAAGCAAATAAATGAAAAGGCATCTAATGTGTAAAAGTCAAAATTTATAATAAAATTTTTTAATAAATCAATGAAGAGTGAAAATAATATATTCCTAGTTTTTTTATTGCTACGGGTTGCTAGAAGTACGTATGTAAAACGGAAATCAAAGCTATCAGTGAAATTGCCCATGAATCGAATCGAGATATGAAGAAATGAAACATCCCAAAGAAGCCAGCTTACTCAAAGAGAAAACTAGGAACATTCATGACGTTTGAGAAGAATCGCTAAGGAATGGAATCTCGAGCAAATGAGTAAAATCTCGGTTTAACCAAGGATAGTTTTGAAAGGAGTTGCTTATTGGAGAAAGGGGAAAAGCGCAGCGGTTTTTTACATTGGGACAAAAATGCGGTAAGGGATCGCGCTGCCACGAGATAAGAAGGATCGTTTTGCTACTGCATCCTGCCTCAGGTATTCTTAGGTAAGAATTAGGTTAAGTCCAAATGTGCGGCTAGGCGGCACCCGCTACTGCGGTAGCAGGAGTGCGGTGAGGGGGTGCACGTGAGAGAGACTGTAGGGAGACATGGGACAGATACAGACGGACTAAGGAGAGAACAACGAACGGCGTACAGGACAGACGGCATAATTAGTTAGCGTAAGTGCAAATTTTTTTCTAGTTATTACCTTGTTACAGCTAATGTTTCTTTCGGTGATGCGGAATCGCGGGCCAAGAGTAACCGCTCTACCTCAGAAGAACTAGGCCGCATCTCTTTTGAGTTTGTCAAGTCCAAAAGAAAAATCTCCATATATCCCTCGCATGTTTCTTTCAATGGCTCTAAGTTCTCTGGTGATATTGAAATCTCAAATCTCTTTACTGAATGCAACAAAATTTTTCAGCTGCTAATTCCGATTTAACTGCAAACTATACTTATCTAATTCGGTTTTGATTCGTAACTTGGTCATTTCCGCAAATTAAGTTTTAGATGGTTAAAGTCTCTAAAATATAGATCTGCGCCTGCAGCAGATGGCATTCCATCATGTATACTTAAATTACGCTCTGTTAAGCTCTATGGCATTATTACAATAATTTTCAATCAGTCCTTGAAATCATTATCTTAGTGCTGGAAGATTACCAATTCACAAATGTGGAAGTAGACATCAAGTCGGAAACTATAGAGGTATCGCCAGGACCAGCGTCTTATCTAAATTGTTTGAACGAAGTATTACTCAACATTTGCCATTAAATGTTATCTTTCTCCAGTCCGAAATGGCTTTCGGAAAGGGAAATTTTCTGTCACGAATCTCTAAGAGTTTACTTGTCACGTTTTCAAGGCTTTTTCTAGTGGCTCTCGCACGGATGTCATATATTCTGATTTTAGTAGAGCGGTTGACTTAGTTAACCATAACTTGTTGATTTTCAATTTCCCGCCCTCTGTTTTCCCTTCCTACATAGTAAAATGGATAAGCTTCTATCTGCGTAACAGATCTTTCAGGGTTTTGTTTAACTTCATCACCTCGGATGAATTTTTCATGACGTCTAGCGTTTCTCAAGGCAGCCACTTGGGACCTTTTTTATTTAATTTGTACATTAATAATCTCCCCTCGGTGATTAAATCCAGCCAGATCTCAATGTACGCTGACGAGGTTAAACCGTTTTCTTCCTTCTCCTTGCAATTGCAATCCTATCAGCTTCAAGCTAACTTAAAAGATTTGGTTAACTGGTGTTTGTTAAATTTTGAATTAAATCTAAGAAAGCACAAGAAGCTTTCGTTCTTAAGAAGGTAGGAAAGGCTATAAATGTGCTTAGTTAGACCAATACTTGAGTATGTCTCTGCTGTATGGTCTCTTTCCCATACGTGTTATGTAGACTCAATTGAGCCAGTTGAAAACCAATTCTTGCTTAGGAATTTGAGTTCGGACTCTCTTGTTTCTACTTGTGAAAATAGGTTGCTTCTGTTCTGTTCTTGAGAAACGTAGATTTATGCTTCGTGTTTTCTTTTTAATTAAGTTAATTAACGGTACTATGGATTCCTCCACATAACGAAAGAGGTAACTTTTAGTGTCGCTTTCACCACTTCTCTAGGCACTTTGTTTTCGTTAAGCTGACTCAATGTAAATATAATTATCTACTCGCTTAAATTTGTTTCCAGAAACCTAAATGCTGTCTTTCAATTAATCATAATATCGGAATCTTTAAAGTCTACCAAAATACCTTTGCTTAATACGCGCGATTTGCCTATGTCGTATTTATAATAACTTTTCATTTTAATATCTTATTATGATTCAAAAATGAATTGGTGTTTATTAGTGTATATATTGCCAACGTTTTACCTAGTTCCGATGGCTTAGGGTTTCATTTGCAATTTGGTTCTGAACTGATTGTGGGTGCTCCTCTGGGCTAGTGCTGTACGTACTTTTTTTCTGTTTTTACTTCTTCTTTTCTTTTCTTACTTATAAATGATTTATCATTTAATTATTATATTTTTTTTCTTTTCCTTTATATTAGTTTTTAATATTAATATTTTAAGATTTACTTCTAAGAGTCAACTGAATGCAACCGTTAATCTTTTTTTTTTGGATGAGTTTCAAGTGTACGTAAATAAAAAATAAAAAACCATGCAACCGGATCACGCTGTAGATAACAAATTCTCGGCGAATTTTCACTCTCCGGTCATCCTGGAATTTCTTCTTGCAAGAAAATTTGTATTTCTCGTAGCTCGATTGAGGTCTACACCTTACTGCCTTACACTTACTATATTTATTGCCTTTCGTTACATTAATGAGGCGATGTCATCCATTTCCCAGGTACACAAGCTAATTGAGATCTTCTCAAATCATTTTATTTCATACCTTACCAACTGAGCGCCGGTTATGCTTCGATAGCTCAAGCAACAAGAAGACCAAACAGATTCTTCTTCGCTCGCTAATGACTTTGTTCTTAGGTTCGAGCCGGCTTTGCCAATTATCTTTAATTTCATTCCTAGCTGGTCACTGATTTCGTCAGTCAGGTGGTAATCCTGGCTAATCTACATGCTAACAATACGTAGAAATAACTTATTTAACCTTAAACCTAAGTGTGACCAAAATGATGCACGATGACCGATTCTGTTCCTTAGAACGCCTAGTTGCACTATAGTCATCAACAAAAATACGCACTCTCAATTTTGAATAACAGACGACAGATGAGTCGAGAGATGCGCCGCATTAAATCGAATCACAATCTTAGGTTACGCAAATTAGGTTAGGTTATGTCATCTGTAATGTGTATTTCTTAGTCTTACAAACCGAAGAATGCATGAACAATAGCTTCGTCCTTTCGGGGTATAGAAATTTTAATATTTAAAATTGATTTTTCCAAATTGCTTACAAAATTTTCTTCTGAATATGTTTTGGAAGAAACATTGCTAAAATTGTAAAAACAACGTTTTTAGATTACTTCTGCACTATAGATATACCTAATCATTGTCATTTTGCGTTTTGCTTTTCGAATTTAATCAGAGCGTCTAGCACCTATGATGCCAAATTGTTTCAACAACTATCAAAACTTTCGTGACAACACAATCAAAATCTAAAGGCATTATACATAAATCTTCCTGTCATGTCAATCGTCTACCATACACAATTTTTATAGAACCATCAACAGCAGCCGGATTTATTAATCTATCATCGCATACACCTATTTTGACCACAACAAAATCGGCGTCGTTGCTGCCTATCACCAGCCTTACCTAAAAAGGGTAAATTTTTCAAGTTGCATGTTTTATGGATATATTTGAAAAGGTACGCTGTGAATTATGAAAAGGCATTAGAACAAAATCTGACAACAGCTCACTGACTGCAACAAACATCAAATACCAATTATAACGACGCTACAATGACAGTCAAAAATATCACCTGCTTCTTTTTCGATAAGCGCCTTATATCCTGGGAAATGATTGTATTCATCGAGTAACAGTTCTTTGCATATAGATATCGACGAGAAAGAATAAGTTAACGCAATTGCATGAGAAACAACAACAACACCAGCAATAGTAGATTTATTAACGAAAGACTTTGCAATACCATCGGTGTTCCCACCATTCCTGTTGGTTTTTACTGAAACTGAACTACTAACAATTTTAAATAAAGATTCCAATGCTTCCATAACAAAAGCTTCTATATCATCATGACTTATACTTAATTCTAGATGTGTTCAAAAATAATTCACAAGAGAGTCTTTTACTTATAAAAAATTCACTGACAGCTGGTGGGAACAAGAGAAAATGAACAAATCGTACTCTGAAGAAAGGCAATTACGCCTACGTGTCAGTCAAACTAGTAGAATTTACATTTCGTATGAACGTTCTTTACATGTTACTTGTAACTGCCTGCTTGTGTGGTTTTATGTATTAAATGATAATTTACTGCATTTTTCTTTCAGCGTTTTTTGGAATAAATAAAAGAATTTTTTTGCAACAGAGCATACATGTTATACATGTCAGGCAACATCAGCGAATACTAAACGATTCAGGTTTTTATGATAGTAAATAAAGAAATAGGGTGCTGTAAATATTAATGGTTGCGGGTATGCGAGATTCAATCCTAGCCAGAAATACCTTTCTTTTTTGATATATGTAATTACTTGTTTTTTAGGATAAAGGATAAAGGATCAGATTGTTGATTCAGTCCTCTTTGTACGTTTTGATATGAGAATATTTAGAGAAAGAATATTCATCTTGTATTCATCGCCTACAACAATAAATTAATTATATTATTTCACTAATTATACCTAATTAACCTAGATATAGGTATCCGATCCAAAACCCGAGTGTCTGATAAGATTTACATTTTGAGTACATATTACGATACATGCGAATCTTGCCTTCAGTGTGTTCACCCAAAGATTTATGATGTTCCGGGTTTTTTTATTTGATCATCCTTTGAAGAGTCGCTTCCGAGTCATTCTTTTATAAGTAAAGAAATCAAAAGCGCAAATTTAGTTTTTTTTGTAGTGGAATAATTGCAAAAAAAGCGAATACTCCTGATGAAGTAGCTTTAAACCCATCACCGAACCTTCGAAGTACATTATCCTTGTGGTTTTTTTTTTTGTACTATATAAAATCGGGACGCGTCAGGAGCGTCGAATGTCCATTCGTCATTCAACTTGTACACCAACCACCTTCAGATAATATAGATGAATCAAGTTCGTTCGTTTGTGTGCCGGGCTATTTTTGAATATTAGGCCAATTGAAAAACATTCGTAAATTTGTTGTATATGTTAAGTGTACATGCAAACATAAAGTACTCTTGCAACTTACTACAAACAAAAATAAGTCTTATTATCTCTTCATAGGGATCGGTTTTATTTATTTCCATCCGTCTGAGTGGCCAGGCAGACTCATCATCTAGGCTAAGAAGTCAATAGCAGTGGATTCAAATTTCAGGTGCGGTACAGTCTTCAATAAAGCTGGTAGCCTCAGAGGCTGGTGCTTTAAGACTTTAGTCTTTGCACTGGGTAAATTAATTACAGTAAAAATAATTATTTCCAAAGTTTTACACAAAAATATTTTTAGTATGCTAATTAATAAGCCGATGTGAGCTTGTCGAAACAAAAAAATGGTTTTGTTTTTAGTTTATTGAGGCAGTTTATATTCAAGACTCGCCGAAAGAAGAGCAAAACATGCCACTGGTGTCTCTTTTTTCCGAGGAAAGGGAAAGCCAAAGGAATATATGCATTGGGTACTATTCAAAGGAATCGCCTGGCGAAGAATTGCAAATTGTCGGCTGTGAAAGTTTTTAAAAAGACTTTAAGGAACCCAAAAAATATAGTATATAGGCCATGACAAAGAAAGCTGCAGATCTAAAAATAGACGCAACTTCCACATCCAAAGGATTTTCAGAATTAAGTGCACGGCTGCTTTGTGTCACAACGAAAATCGCTATTGGGTTGCTGCATTTCGTTCATAAGCGATATAAAAATTCCTTTACTAATGACCATTTGCCCACATCTTAAATTATTTTAGCAATAAAGGCATTTTGTTGCCAAAAGGCTGCATACCACTTACTCAATGTTAATACCAGGACTTTTAAATTTATTTTTTACATAACTTATGCCCACATTCCTATAACAAACCATTTCTTACAAGTAAAACAAAAAATCATGAATTGAACGGTGAATACATTGTGTATGCATGGGTAGTTGGGCGCATTTAATTTTCAATCCAAATCAATGTTAGGTCGTCTTGCATTCTCTTTTGTTATAATTTTTGCAAATTTAAAATTGCTGCATGTATAGCATTTCTATATACGGTTATTAAAATTCATTACGTTACTGGTGGCGGCATGTTACTAAGTTGTAGTAGAAAAATAATATTTAGAATCCCATCACGTCTTATAAAAGGTTATTGTTGGTCGAAAAAGCAATAAAAAATAATTGCTCGGGCTATAGCTGTTGGCTGTGGACATTATAGCAGAAACCGGAAACTAACCTGGTATGCCATTGAATGCAATGAATAGTTGAAAATAAATAAAAACATTCATTAAAATCGTTATAAATTTCTGCAACTTTAATAATTGAAGAAGACTGTTTAAAGTTCAATGAAATTGAAATATGGTACTGCACAATAATAAGACGGGAAAATATAATCAGCTGTGTCTGAATCTTTTTTGAATAAAGGGCAAACTACCCACGTCCTTGTTTTTGAAAACGGACACCTTCTTATTTTACATTGTACTCTGGGCGTTTTCTTCGGTCGATCTAATTCATTTTCAATACCAAACTGCGCGAAGGAACTTGCAGTGTTTCTAACAAATTTGCAATCGGTGGACTTTTTTTGGAAACAGGAAAGTATTTGACACAGACTGTACATAGAGTAACATGCTTAAATGCGTTCACAGGACCCCGTAAGTATTCCTCTAGATGTTCCAAAATGAATGTTTGGGCGAAATGAATATGGCTCAATATTGCAATGGTTGGTACATAAAAAATCAATAATGTTCATTTTTAATTTCAATTGGAAACAGTAAGTTACTTCAAGCGCTAAACTATCACCTTCATTGTGACTTGTAGTGTTTGCTTAAAAATATTTGTATTGTAAAGAAACGTGACGTCCTTAGGTTAGAATAAAAGTCGTGCTAACACAAAACTTCGCTATGCGTTGAATCGTTTCATTTCAAAAATATTAGTTGAACATTATTTAACGCTCATCAGTTTGTTTTGCTTGAGTTTTATAAACGCATGTAGCGCTTCGCTAATCTAATTACGACCACTATAAGCTTATTTGAATATAGCGGTTGTTTTTTTTTCATTCGCTGCATACAAAGTTAGAAAAAACATGACGTAATATAAAATGCGCTTTATATCTGAGAACAAACTCTACTGGTTGCAATGCTGATAGGTTTTAGTAACAGCTCAATAAGAGCAAAAATAGGACTTTTAAAACTGTCGACTCTTATGAATATTTTGGCAGATGATAAGAATTTGTTTTATTTATTTATTTATTTTTTTTTTCACTGAGAAGATGTCCTTAGTACGGGTATGCCCACCGCAATGGTCAAGAAGGAACAAGTAGGGAAAAACAAATCAGTAAGCGATATGTCCTCTCTAAACGATCACTCACTTCAGCTGCAGCCAAAAGTTGGTCGTAACTATATCATGGTCCACCGAAAGTATTTTCGGAATAAAAGATGAAAAACATTTTCGAATTGAACTTAATTAAGACGTTCGTTAAATTTGCTAACCCATTAGTCCTTTATGCGTTCGTTAGCTTTGCTAAGTTAGATGAAGAAACAACCGAAATGCCT
>NW_024000783.1:0-922 GCF_014805625.2 Glossina fuscipes
AAGCTCGTCGAAACCGGTTATGTAATAATTAACCATTTATCTCTATAGGGGTTATACAATAAATTGAAAATGCTTTTCAAATTAGAAGTTAGGTAATTATTCTCTTCCTAATGGGTTGTACGTTCCCAATATTGCGTCTAAATTTAGACAAAGGCACGCTATTAACTGACGAAGTAATCAATGTATACAAGTACGTTTATAAAGCTAGAAGATTTATTTTTGATGTCTCTAGTGGCAACGAACATTTCATTCGAAGGCTTTCTTTTTATTCAACTTATAAGAGTTACAAATTAGCCGCGCACTTTGTGAAAGCTAAAATCTCAACATCGTTTTGGTTGCGCACTTTGGTTCTTATTCTCATTTTGCTGGTATATAATTATATCATCTATTGTATTAGCTCAAATACATATTCATCGATATCTTTTCATTTTGTATTAATTTAAACACATAACTACGCATATACACATTGTATCCTACATATATGTTTATACAAATATATATTAGATTCTATCACATTGCATTAGCTTAAGTATATATCTATGTATATGTATTATAGCATCTTATATTGCATTACATGTATCATTAAATATATATCTTATATATGTATATTATATCTTAATTTAGTTATCTTATACTAGTGTAGATAAACTCGGTATGGATTCCCAGAGTACTTATACGATTCAACCGGGAATCGAAATGTTTATCAGATTCGTTTATGGTTTTGAATGTCAACCGTTTTCGAATATGGTGGGCGGTAGATAGACAACGCGCATCATGACGGATAGGTCGTGACAGCATTTACTCTTTCTCTTTGTTGGTAGACGCAGTGCGGAAAGGTTGTACGTTGGGAAATCCACATTTGATCCTGATGAGCCCTTCTGGAAGGGAATGAGTAGAGTTAGAAAGACTAGGCTAGAAGAAC
>NW_024000783.1:1022-5319 GCF_014805625.2 Glossina fuscipes
TTGTTTTTCTAAATATCGCAAAGTAGAGGAGGGCCAGAAGCTTAAGTGAGTCTCGATTGTCATTAATAATTGAAAACCTATTCAGATTAGGAATTTTCAGTCCTTACAACTTTATTAATTATTTATTGGATAAACATGAAAGACTGAACAATACGATCGATTTCGAAACCTATAACAAATTTCCCGGCGAAGGCATTTACGAATAAGAAAACAAAGCTGGCCGAAATAGTTTCTACAATTTAAAATTTAGGATGAAAGTTTTTAAAAGGTAGAAACACTCGTCCAAAGCGCGATTAACTTATGACGCGTCTAAGACTTCTTGGCAAAATAAAATTGTATTGAAAATTTACCTCAATGACTAGACTTAAAATTTGCTTTCCTCTTAACTCAATATCCGACAAAGGCAAAGAGTTCTCAAAGCAACCATCAATTCACAGCATTTTTGTTTCATTCCCAATATGCTTTACGAGGTGGCTTTGTATATTGGTTTGTCTAACTTTGTAACAATATATAACTAATATATATATTTTAATATTTTCTATTCCCGAAAGAACGCTTTTACAGGAGAAGTTTTTGTTTTTATCAATTTCCTCTAAAGAGCAAAGAAATTTCTGAAAAAAATTTAATTTCAATAAGAAATAACCAAAAAATGCTTGAACCGGTTTCTATAAATACTTAAATATTGCATTATTATATACCGTTTCTCACTCTCTCCTTGACTTTCTCACTCAACTCAAAAAATTTATGAGTTCAGTTCATTTTTGCAACAATTATTTACGTATCGAATATTTTAGAATTGAATATTTGCCAAATTAGGAAAAATATAATAAAGTAAATGGAAAGCATAAAAATTTGCCTCAAAAATACTGGTACATATTGTAAACATACATATGCATATGAATTATAGTTTTTCACATGTGTTCGTTCGTCCATTTATTTGTTTTACACAACATCCTCTTAACAATAGAAACGTAAATTGCTTTTGAGTCCAACATAAATGGATTTAAGCAATAAGTAAATGACGATAAGTGGAAATATTTCGTACAAACTCATAGTAGAAGAAAGAAAAATTTTAAATAAATTAAAATTTCTGGAAAATTGCAAAAAATTTGTGTTTGTGGTATTTAATATTAAACTTTTGGCCAATAAGAATTTATTTAAAGAAAAAAAGCAAAGAAACTCTTAGTAGAAATTCGAATAAAGTAAGACATTTCTGGATTCCACAGCTAAGGACTTATAGTTTTGTATTTTTCTAATTATGAATTATTGACGCATTAGGCCTAGAATATCATATTTCAAATATTGTTTCAACTTTGTGGTTACTATATGAATAGAACGGTAAATCACGCCAATACGATAGTTTGAAATCAGTGCAAATTTCAAATCACGATTTTTTTAAACCACTTTGGGGTGTTTTATTTTAGGTATTGGTTAATGGTATTTTTATTTAAAAACGAGGCTTCTGTAAAAATCTAATCCTGGAACACTAATTTTTACCGCTATCCCCGTAAATCTGCTTTTATTTCACCAACAACAAGAACAATCTTGGTGAAAAGGATCAACTAGAGTTCATGGTTGATAAGCTCAATGTAAAAAGTTCAACGGAGCTATATGGCAGGTTTGTGTGGATGAAATGGTCGTTGTCTTCTTCTCTTACCGATGAAGTCCAAATCATTCAATCCATGCTAAAAAGAATCAGCAATCATGTATCTGCAAAGCATTGATTGCAATGACGCGACACTCTCAGCCCAACAATCATACCCAAAGGTTAATTTTTTCGGCATATACTAGTTTTGTAGGAAAACCACATTTTCTCTACACCAAAGTGTCAGTAATGCTTACTTACGAAGTCATTTAAACAGATATGAGTTTCTTTTCACTTACGCGAGATTGAAGACAAGCTGAGCTGTAAGTTTTACGAAATTTTGAAATATCATCCATAAGTAGAAAAAGCTACACATAGCTAAACACTAGGATATTAATTAAGTGAAACCAACAAACTTAAAAAACAGACACGCGTTTTATTAATAAGGAAGAAAAAATTTTGGCGTATTACTACAGATTAGGATGTGTTCATCTCATAAAAAATTAACGTAGGCGTATACATAAGTGTAATACTTTCGAGATTGCTAAGGTTTTCTACAGAGAAAACCACATTTCAAAAGTTTGAATCTTTTTAGCTTGACATTTTTAGAAGATTATAAGAAGCATTGTAGATGTCGCACATTTATACATTTTCTTTTAGTTTTTTTTTTATTTAGGTAAAAAATACACGCATTTTTTTTCCAAAGAAAAATCTTATTATTTCTATATGATTTGATTGATGACAATAAAAACGAAACTGTTAAACGAAAACAAAATAAAAGAAGGCACCACAATCGATACCCTGCCGTCTAAACGTTAAATACTTGAATTTCATCCTACAGATATGTATTCTTCATTTTTAATCGAAAATTTAAGGAATAAATATAATGAGGAAAAGGAAATAAGTATCACGACATTGTTGTCTTCCGAATATGTTAAATTTGTATTTCAATGAATGTTTTTCAATTTTCTTTTTAATAATCACTCGTCATATGTGATTATATTTTTTTTAAAACATCTGGCAGATCTTTCAACCTCTGCCGTTTTTCAAACAATTTATTCTTGCGCATGTAGTTATGAGTGCAAAGTGGAAAATTAATAAAGCAAACAGAGATAAATTGCACAAAATTTCAATAGAAAAAACAAAATTTTCTTGCTATCTTTTTTACTTAGGTAATGTAAACAAAGGCCTCTCCTTGATATATATCAAAAAAGGGAAAGAAAAAGTATGTGAAAAAATCCTGAGAGTTTTTTCATTGAAAATGTCTCTATTCTTGAGAAAAGGCATGTAGATAATGAAGTTGAAGGTAAAAAATCTACGCAAGGACGTAGAAAGAAATTTTTTTTCTAATTTTATTATCACAATTCATAATTTTATAACCATAACTCATAACTATGATGAATAGTAGTAAGATTTTATATCACGCTAGTAGCAAGAATAATAGTAAGATTTTATATCAAGCTCATTATTGCTTTAATGAGCACAGTGTAACGAATGATAACTTTAAAGTGTAAAATGAAGAAGACATTCTATTCAAAATTTTATAATCATAGTTCAAAATTACGATGAATAGTAGCAAGGTTTTATATCATGCTCATTATTAGTTTGATAAGTATCGGGTAAGGACTGAAAGTATGAAGTAGGCATTGTAAGTGGGCCTGCCTCAAGTATTACCGCAGTACAATTCTTTCACAGAACGGAAAATCAAATTATCGCATACCAGATATTCCATTAGATGTCTAGATGACCAAATTTACTAAAAGACTTTTTCGGATGCTGGGAAATATTGCATGATTTGGAAAACTGTCTCTCACTTCATGTAAAAAACATAAAAACATTTAGGTAAGAATAGAAAATAATCTGAAATTGACCCGACTTTACATAAAAAAGTCAGTCTCAAATAATTTCCAGGCGGTACATTAACTAAGGGTTGACGCTATGTCTGGTGAGTTCGAATGTGACAGAGCTTCCCAATCGAGCTGTAACAGTGTAATTTTGGCAACTCTTGCGACGTGTGGTCAAGAGTAGGCAAGAAAATTACTTTACGTCTCTTAACACATATTGCTGGTCTTTTTGGTAATAATATAACGTTCAACTTGTTCAATTGACGTCGGTAGACATCTGAGGTAACAGTTGCATTACATTTTAGTAGCTCGTAACACCCTACACGCTTATCTTACCATACGCACAGTAAAACTTTATGGTCATGAATATTTCCCCTAGCTGTCGATGTAGACGACTCTCTCTCACTTTCCATCGCCAATCACAATATGCTAAAGAAAGCTCTTTTTTTTAGACTGGTAGGCAATGAAACCGCGTTGTTGAAACGATTCAAAAAGGTACTTTCAGTCAACTCGAATGATAGGCACGTTCCCTCCTTTTGGATCTTTCCCATCCCATTTGATTTATTAACTACTAAGGTATTCGAAAGTTTTTTGAGACTTTGGTCTGGGTTTTTGTCCAATAAATCTTGCAATTCATTGTTTTCGAACTGTTTTAGTCCTCCAAGCCGTTCTTCGTCGTTGACTTCAAAATCACCTCTTCTAAGCTTTGAAAACAAAGACCGACAATTGTGATATGACGGTGTGGCACCACCATGAGCTTCTACAACCGTTTGATAGGCTTTGACAGCTGATTTCTTTAAACAACAAAAGTAAGATGTGTCGAAGATGAAATATTGCCCGTTCTAGGATTAGCATCTGTACAAGTCAA
>NW_024000784.1:0-1130 GCF_014805625.2 Glossina fuscipes
ATGTGGCTGTTCAGTGTGAACACACTTTTTAAAAAAAGTTATTACACCTCTAGTTACTTCTATTTTTTTAAGGACCTTAAACAACTTCCAAAGGCAAGATTGCGATGTTAATCTCAAGCAACAGCATTTTACGCCTAACAAATTTTAACGATGTAACCGAAATGCTTGACACTGCTGCACTTACAACATGATAGGTTTATTGCTATAACTAATCTGTAATAGTAGTTTAAAATTATCCATCAAATTATCCATATATGTGCATATATATATTATATAGCATTAATTCGATCGCAATATGATTGGTTTGGTACTTTACAAGAAAGAGACTTGACATCTGCCGTCAGTAAAGAAAAACGAATAAGGTAAAAAATTATGGAAGAAATGTGCAATAATTCTGATTTTACAATACAAGTATGCCAACGTACCAAATATATACATGTATTGCAATGGGCGGGAAAGTGTCTGAAGGCTGCCCGATTTAACAAAGTGTGAGACCTTAAGACGCTAAAACCCACCTATGCTCCTATCCTCTACTATTTACCTTCATAGGGAAGGTCACCGTTTCGGCACTATCTGAGATTCGTGTTGGCGCAAAAACTCCTATCGCTTTTCGTTTTGTCCAGCTGGTCGAACTGATTCATAATCGATTATTAATTTAACATAGTGGCTTCTACCTGAGGTATGTGGTCATGAGCCGTAGTGTGACCTCTGCTGTGGTATGTGAGAAGACCTCACATCTTCTTATCCGGGAAATCAGTTATAACGACGATTGCACGAGCGGGAACTGAAATTTGGTTTGCATGTTCTTACCTTAAATTGTTTAATTTGAGAATATATTTCATCTGTTCGAACTTTTCCAATTAAAGCGGAAGCAAAGAATTACTCAAATTGTAACTTCTTAATTTAATTTTTGCGTCTAAAAGCCTTCCCCAAAAAAAGTGGCAATTCGGGCACCCAAAACTACCTATTAGGCAAAGCGAACGTCAGCATTACGACAGAGTTCTATTGTATGAGGAACGCCGTTATAAAGTTGTGTAACAGTATTTTTGATTTAAAATAAATTTGTCGAATTGGTCCGATAGGTGACAGTTGTTTTCCCCAAAAGCAAATTCGTTTTCCTCGTTACTCTT
>NW_024000785.1:0-499 GCF_014805625.2 Glossina fuscipes
GTATAAATGTTATGTATAAATATTATGTATAGATTTTTAGAATTACAACTGATTTAAACTTTCAATTTATTATATTTCGCTTTCGGAGGCGTGGTTATGAGTGAAAAACTTTCATTCTCACATCTGATTCAAAGTCTTTCTTCTTCTTTTACATTTTCTTTATAAAGTGCTATAAATAAAGCTTCTTCTTGTTAAATGCACGATCAAGTTATGTTTTAAAATTTTTATTGCAAGGACGTTTGCATATATGTCTATATATTATTGATTTATTTATTTATTTATTTATTTATTTATTTATTCTACTTATACTAGAAACTCAACTAAACAAATAACAGTCGAGTTCAATTGGCTCTTAATGCAAAACTTATATTAATTAATAATAAAATTTAGTAATAAATTTAATAGAACAAATAAGAAGAAAAAAAAGAAAAAGAAAAAAAAGCATGTACACTATCAGCATAGGACCACAGTTACAACCGGTACAGGACCAAATTGCAAA
>NW_024000785.1:599-1050 GCF_014805625.2 Glossina fuscipes
ACATAGGTAAATCGCGCGTATTAAGCAATGTTGCTTTAATGGACTTTAAAGAGTCCGATAACGAGAATAATTGGTAGACGTCATTTAGGTTCTTGCAAACGACTCTGAGCGGATTGAACAGCTCATAATTAAATTTACACTGACTAAGCTTAACTAAGATAAAGTGCCTGGAGAAGCGGTTAGGGAAGCATTAAAGCTTATTTCACCAAGTAATGAAGGCGAATCAATGGCACCATTTATTACATTGATTATGAAGGAAACGCTAGGAATAAATCTACGTTTCTCGAGAGACGGTAGGGACAGCAGAAGCAACCTATTTTCATAGGGAGGAAGAGAGGCAATCGGATCCCAACCCAAATTTCTAAGGGCAAACAGCAAGAATTGCTTTTGAACAGATTCAATTGAATCTCCGTAGCACCTATATGAAGGAGACCACACAACAGAGGCATAC
>NW_024000786.1:0-451 GCF_014805625.2 Glossina fuscipes
AATGTACAGAATTTAGGTTGACTTGAGAGTTAAAAGGCGACAATTGCGCAAAAATGAAACAAAAATGAAGCAAAAAAATAAATAAATAAAAAACTGCAATATTTTGTAATTTTAAAAATGTTATTTATTTATTTATTTATTTTTTTTTTTTTTTTTGAAAGTTTCGCTAATATTTGAAAACTTATTGTATTTTTTTTTTTTTTTTTTTTTTTTCGTTTTATTCGTTTTTTTGCTACGGTTCATTGTTATGGCTGAATTTTCTGCAATGCAATTTTTTGTTTAGACATTTTTTTATTCTTCTCCTACATTTCTCTTTCAAACTTTATTCAATAAATGGCGTTTTTTTTTTTCAATACAAAGGCGGGTGAACTATTCAATAACAAAATAATAAATTAAAATAAATTTGTTTGGATAAAAAAAAAAAAAAAAAAAAAAAAAAAAAAAAAAAAAA
>NW_024000786.1:551-2189 GCF_014805625.2 Glossina fuscipes
AAAAAAAAAAACGCCATTTATTGAATAAAGTTTGAAAGAGAAATGTAGGAGAAGAATAAAAAAATGTCTAAACAAAAAATTGCATTGCAGAAAATTCAGCCATAACAATGAACCGTAGCAAAAAAACGAATAAAACGAAAAAAAAAAAAAAAAAAAAAAAAAACAACAAGTGGAGTTAAAAAAACCTTTCCCAAAATTTTTTTTAAGAAAAAAATTTTGCGCTGCACCGTTCCTAAACGTAAATACGAGAGTTCTGTCAGTTAGATTGTAACACTGAGACAAAACGAAAATTGTCAGTTTTCACCAACATTATATAGATGTAGAGAGGTTGAGAGTTAACGTTTCATAAACCTCATAAACCAACTAAGATCTGAATTTTCTGAAGTTTAAATATGGACAGCTGCAGCTTAGCACAAATATTTTTTGCATACATTTTATAAAATCAAGCTTAATATAATAAAATAATAAATAAAATATATGTGGGGCCCCCTAATGCCAATTACTTGTTAGGTATGTGTGTGTGTGTGTTTAAGTTAGGAAAGCATCGAAAGCCGCTCATTTGTGGCAATGCGAGACTTTAATCACACATACTCCTATCCCCTATTCTGTGGCAAGAACGCCTACGTATACCTTTACAGGCAGGGTCGACTTTCTGGCGCTATCTACGAGCGTAGGTTAACGCTTCCCGTTTCTTTGTTTCCTAGAGTTTGCATGTACGTATATATGCATGTATACACGCAAGATATATATAATGTATATATTGTCAAATACCCTTTGCGGTTTCATGTCTTTATTCGCCCATCAATAAAATATATTTTTTAGATTTATCCAACGCTGAGAGTTAAGTAAGGAGAATAGACTTTGAGGAAGGCACATATCTATCGCTATTAACTTCACTTTGCAATTGCGTGCCGCTTTGTTGCATTTGGGGAAGCGGCAGTTTTTTGCCGTTGGTCGATAATGATATTCTAAAGTCCCTTGTATTGGCCGATACTTTGCAAAATAATGCAAAGGACAATAATTCTAAAAAAAAAAATGAATGAAAAAATTAGAAATCATATAAAGCGACAAAGTTTAGCAAATTTTCGATTTCTATTTTCAAGTTCTTTGTTTTTGTCTATTTCTTAATAGCTAACTTGCTTTCTGTAACTTCTACATCTATGGTATGCCTCTACTTATCCATTTGGTGTCTTTCCTATGTTTTACTTGTTTACGTTTTTCCTTTCTTTTTCTTTTCGCTTCCGTATTCATTTATTCCGTATGAATGAGTAAATCAATATTCAATTTGATTTTATTATCCTTGTCAACCTGTTTATATTTCTGATATTAAGTGATCTCTCTATCACCACTAATTTTATCAAATATGTGCTTTCATAAAATTATTTTACTTTTTGTTGCGTCCTTTGAACACGAAGCTCGAGAGATATTCTGCTTTCAAGCTGAAATATGATATTTTACGTTCGATACTCATACGCCATCGATTACTAACAACCCAACGCAACGCAAATTTGATAACGAGTTTGCTCGCAAACAGAGCCCAGATGTATTCGATAGGACTTCTGAAGAATAAAACAAATAAATAAATAATACTTTTACGTAGCTTCCTTGAAATTATGGAAAATTTATGGACCGAAAGAG
>NW_024000787.1:0-634 GCF_014805625.2 Glossina fuscipes
GAGAAACATAAAAAATTGAATAAAAATCAATCAGCAACATAAAAAATTGAATAAAAATCAATGAGCAACATAAAAAATCAATGAGCAACATAAAAAATTGAACAAATATCAATGAGCAACATTAAAAATTTAATAAAAATCATTGTGCAACATGAAAAATTGAATAAAAATCAATGAGTAACATGACAAATTGAATAGAAATCAATGAGCAACATGAAAAATTAAGCAAAAATCAATGAGCAACATAAAAAATTGAACAAAACTTAATGAGCAACATAAAAAATTGAACAAAAATCAATCCGAAACATAAAAAATTTAACAAAAATCAATGAGAAACATAAAAAATTGAATAAAAATCGACGAAAATTGAATAAAAATCAATGAGCAACATGAAAAATTCAACAAAAATCAACCAGCAACATAAAAAATTGCATAAAAATCAATGAGAAACATAAAAAATTGAATAAAAATCAATCAGCAACATAAAAAATTGAATAAAAATAAATGAGCAACATAAAAAATTGAATAAAAATCAATGAGCAACATAAAAAATTGAATAAAAATCAATGAGCAACATAAAAAATTGAATAAAAATCAATCAGCAACATAAAAAATTGAATAAAAATAAATGAGC
>NW_024000787.1:734-1078 GCF_014805625.2 Glossina fuscipes
GAGAAACATAAAAAATTGAATAAAAATCAATCAGCAACATAAAAAATTGAATAAAAATCAATGAGCAACATAAAAAATCAATGAGCAACATAAAAAATTGAACAAATATCAATGAGCAACATTAAAAATTTAATAAAAATCATTGTGCAACATGAAAAATTGAATAAAAATCAATGAGTAACATGACAAATTGAATAGAAATCAATGAGCAACATGAAAAATTAAGCAAAAATCAATGAGCAACATAAAAAATTGAACAAAACTTAATGAGCAACATAAAAAATTGAACAAAAATCAATCCGAAACATAAAAAATTTAACAAAAATCAATGAGAAACATAAAAA
>NW_024000788.1:0-148 GCF_014805625.2 Glossina fuscipes
TTTTTTTTTTTTCTTTGTCTAAAGAAAAATTTTTAAATCCTCGGCGGCGAGGAAAAAGAAAAAGAGTTTCATGACAAAGTGGCGCCCAACGTGATAGTTAACCCAAGTATAAAGTTTTAAATCAATTAAAGAAAATTCGTTTGTGAAA
>NW_024000788.1:248-1838 GCF_014805625.2 Glossina fuscipes
TTTATTTTTTTTTTTTTCTTTGTCTAAAGAAAAATTTTTAAATCCTCGGCGGCGAGGAAAAAGAAAAAGAGTTTCATGACAAAGTGGCGCCCAACGTGATAGTTAACCCAAGTATAAAGTTTTAAATCAATTAAAGAAAATTCGTTTGTGAAAAAAAAAATTTAATTAAAGAAAAAAAAAAGGAGAAAAAAAAAAAGGAGAAATTTGTTTTTTTACCTTTTAATGATTAACGTTGGTCGCTATACTCCATGACAAAGTGGCGCACAGCGACAGACGCGGACATAAAATATATAAATATATAATAAAACATTTCTTCCTTTTTTTCTCTTTTTTTCTAAATTGATAAACGTTGGTCGCTATACTTCATGACAAAGTGGCGCCCAACGTGTGGAAAACTCGGTCTAGGAAAATTTAAAAATAAAAAAAATTTTAATTAAAGAGGAAAAAGATGGAAAATTTTTCTTTTCCTTTTGATTAAAGTTGGCATAAAATCTGTTTTCTTCGTTCATTGATAAACGTTGGTCGCCATAAATTCATGACAAAGTGCGTGACCCAGTACAAAGGTTGTAACAATTGATGAAAGTAATTAAAGAAAATTTAGTGTTTTGAAAAAAAAAAATAAATCTCGTTTTTAGGCATTATTTCCTATACCGAGTATTTGTTTTTATTATCGATTGTAACAGGTTAACGTTCGTATATATTGAGACTCTGTGGAGAATGTGAGAAAACACCGTAAAAAGAATTAAAAATCATTTAATGTTTTTCCTTCCACCCCTAAACGATTACTTATAATAACAGGTGCCTTTCCTTGATTGGCTAGCCTACTCTATACCAGCATTTTAAGTTGTCTGTCTGAAGTTACCAAGCAGTTCACAAGAAACAGTGAACAGTGAAAGTTTGATATCAATGTTTGATTCTGATTTTTTTTTATTTCAGCTTTTGGTTCTATTTTTTATTTTTTTTACTTTACTTCAATTTTTGATTCTAATCTTTTTACTTCAATTGTTGATTCTAAAATTTTTTTTTTATTATCTCATTTTTTTTTATTATTCTGAATTTCTGCTTCAATTGTTGATCCCAATTTTTTTATTTCAATTTTTGATTCTAATTTTTATTTCAATTGTCGATTCGATTTTTTTTTTATTCCCATTTTGATCCTAATTTCTATTTCCATCTTTGCTTCAGATTTTGCCCAGTTAAAATAATTTTTAAAGTCAACAGTTTTTTGAATGGCCCTCTCCGAATAAATTGTTTTTTTTTCCAACGCGAAATATATACTTTATTCCCATTTTGATCCTAATTTCTATTTCAATTTTTGCTTCAGATTTTGCCCAGTTAAAATAATTTTTAAAGTCAACAGTTTTTTGAATGGTCCTCTCCGAATAAATTGTTTTTTTTTCCAACGCGAAATATATACATAACAGTAATGGCACAGAGTCAAGACGAATTTAACTTGTGTCACAAATAAATCTATTTCGTCGCGAGGTAGATTCAATTAGTTGCTTTAATGTAAGACGGTTTCGTTACACGAAGTGATGCTTGGCATCAAGTCAATTTTATTTCGTTGGATGTCATGGAAGGAACGGGAGA
>NW_024000789.1:0-716 GCF_014805625.2 Glossina fuscipes
ACCGTAAACACGTACACAAGACTCTCAAAACTACGAAAAACAAGTATACAAGTCTCTACAAATTACCAGAAACAAGTATACAAGTCTTTCAAAATTACCAGAAACATATATGCAAATGTTTCAAAATTACCGGAAACACGTACACAAGTCTCTTAAAACTACGAAAAGCAAGTATACAAGCCTCTCCAAATTACCAGGAACAAGTGTACAAGTCTCTCAAAATTACCAAAAACAAATATACGAAGTATCTTAAAATTACCAGAGACATATATGCAAGTCTCTCAAAATTACCGGAAACAAGTATGTTAATATCTCCAAATTACCAGAAACAAGTATACAAGTCTCTCTAAATTAGCAGAAACAAGTATGCAAGCCTCCGAAAGTTACCAGAAACGAGTATACAAGTCTCTCCAAATTACCAGAAACATATATGCAAGTCTGTCAATATTATTTGAAACACGTACACAAGTCTTTCAAAATTACCGTAAACACGTACACAAGTATCTTAAAACTGCGAAAAGAAAGTATGCAAGTCTCTCAAAAGTACCAGAAACAAGCATGCAAGTCTCTTAAAATGACCAGAAACAAGTATCCAAGTATCTCAAAACTACGAAAAACAAGTATATAAGTGTCTCCAAATTACCAGAAACAAGTATGCAAGGCTTTTAAAAATTAGCAGAAACAAGTTTGCAAGTCTCTCAAAATTACCTGAAACA
>NW_024000789.1:816-1601 GCF_014805625.2 Glossina fuscipes
GTATGCAAGCCTCCGAAAGTTACCAGAAACGAGTATACAAGTCTCTCCAAATTACCAGAAACATATATGCAAGTCTCTCAATATTATTTGAAACACGTACACAAGTCTTTCAAAATTACCGTAAACACGTACACAAGTATCTTAAAACTGCGAAAAGAAAGTATGCAAGTCTCTCAAAATTACCAGAAACAAGCATGCAAGTCTCTTAAAATGACCAGAAACAAGTATCCAAGTCTCTCAAAACTACGAAAAACAAGTATATAAGTGTCTACCAATTACCAGAAACAAGTATGCAAGGCTTTTAAAAATTAGCAGAAACAAGTTTGCAAGTCTCTCAAAATTACCTGAAACACGAAACCAGGTCTCTCAAATTTAACGGAAACACGTACACCAGTCTCTCAACACTACGAAAATAAGTATACAAGTCTCTTAAAATTACCAGAGACAGGTATGCAAGGCTTTTAAAAATTAACAGAAACAAGTATGCAAGTCGCTTAAAATTACCAGGAACAAGTAAGCAAGTCTCGCCAAATTACCAGAAACAAGTGCAAGTCTCACAAAACAACCGGAATAAAATAAGGAAATCTCTTGAAATTACCAAAAGTAAGTACGCAAATATCTCAAAATTACCAGAAACAAATACGCAACTCGCTCAAAATTACTAGAAACAAGTATACAAGTCTCTCAAAATTACCAGAAACATGTATACAAATCTCTCCAAATTACCGGAAACAAGTATGCAAGCCTCCGAAAGTTACCAGAAATAAGCATATATGTCTCTCAAA
>NW_024000790.1:0-264 GCF_014805625.2 Glossina fuscipes
CTAATTAACAGGAGCAAATTATAAGTTAAAAACTTATAAAGAAAACTTCAAATTTACTTTTATTTTTTATATTTTATTTAAACAAAAAACTCAGTTTTATTATTTACAAAAAAATCAAAAACTAACTACTCAAAAAAAAAAAAAGTCATTTTCAACGTCATAACTATGAAACAAAGTGCCCTACATTGTCTTTTTACGATATTTTCGCTACTGAGAGAAAAAAAGTTATGGAACTAAATTTTACATACTCTATAGCCTTAGATG
>NW_024000790.1:364-1697 GCF_014805625.2 Glossina fuscipes
ATTATTTACAAAAAAATCAAAAACTAACTACTCAAAAAAAAAAAAAAGTCATTTTCAACGTCATAACTATGAAACAAAGTGCCCTACATTGTCTTTTTACGATATTTTCGCTACTGAGAGAAAAAAAGTTATGGAACTAAATTTTACATACTCTATAGCCTTAGATGGGCGTGGATGTATTTTTATATTTTTAGAATAAAGGGGGATATCTATATCGGGTATGCGTCGTACCTTATGAGTAACGTTCTTCGCTTTTATTTTTGCGAACGGAAGAATGTAATTTAAATTATTTCATTCGAGCTTTTTAAATTGATGGGTATACAAAATATGACCTCAGCCGAATGAAAATTTTTTATATGTTTTTTGATCCGATTATTTTTTTTCCAGTTCGTATTGGAATATATAACAAAGATTAAAATAATTCGATCAGAAAACAATTTGACTAATCTTATCCAGTGTTTTGCGACGATAACTGCGCATTCTCATGTTTACATATAGTTGAAAGAAATATTTTTATACGGGTCAATTGGTCTCAAGAATGTGGAGATGGACGCATTGCTGGAGAGACTTGAGACAAGTGGCGGACGCCAAATTTGTGTTCAGTTGCGAAGAATGCTTTATGTGACTGTTCTTCTTTGACTATAATTGATAGAATTTAATAGAATAATTTTTTAAATCGGTTTGTTCTTTTTTTTATTGTTCTAGGCAATGGGCATTTTGTAGCTTGATCAGTTGGGGTTTCTGTAGCAACACTTGATTGGAACATTCTTCCTTAACTGAGTTCGTAATTGAGTCAATTTGCAATAGCAATGGTGGTGTTAACGTTGATTTTGCAGAAATAAATTTATTAATTATTCTTCCAAATACAATAATTTTCCCAAAAACTATATATATATACATATATATTTTTTAACTGACTTTAACAAAGCCAATTAATCGAAAAAAAATGTAATAACAAAAATTTGAAAGTAAGAACTCTTACAAATAGGACATAACTAATGAATGAATAATCATAATAATCGATTTTTTATTTCCAACCAGAATTTTTTAAAATAAGACGGAAAAAATCTTTCTTGCTTTTCTACGATATATCTAATATTCGTACGAAAAGGAATACATTTTCTTACTTGTATTCAGCTTCATTTGCATATTCATGTCAAAGATGAGAGCTGTTTATGTGAAACATTCGAATTAAGCAGCTTAGACGCATATATACGTAGACAGTAAAATCGATCACGCACAGGTAAGGCTTTTAAACCTGTCTGTCCGTCTGATGTCTATCCATGTAATTTTGTGTTCAAGCTACAGATCGCAATTTTTGAGATATTTTGAT
>NW_024000791.1:0-2702 GCF_014805625.2 Glossina fuscipes
ATTCAATATGGTTGAAAGTGAAGCTCAGAAATCATCTAATATTCTGAGCAATTGGGTACAATAAAAGGAAGGTTTGCCGATGCGTTGGATGAGGCTAGCAAAACTGAGTTTCTAAAAAAGGTAATCGAAGAGATTTCCAGAACAGCTAAAATTGCCAAAGATACTATATCGGAAAAGGGTGAAAAAATAACAATACCTACGTAAATAAAGTTTTGGACTGGAAAACGAAATACGAAGAATCCGAAAATCCTGTGATACGTGCCTCTCATCTGCTTACTGATAAAGTATCTGATGTAATGGTTGGCTTATTTTCTAAAACCGAACTCTCTGAAACAATGACCGAATTGTGTAAAATCGATCCCAATTTCGACCAGAAGCAATTTTTACGCGATGGTGAAGTCGATATTATCCCTAATATTCTGGAGGCCACGGTACGCGGTGATTTAGAAATTTTAAAAGACTGGTGTTTTGAAAGCATATAATCTCATTGCAACTCCGATAAATCAAGCAATTAAAAGTGGCTTATATATGGATTTGAAAATATTGGTTTAGTCATGACCAATGCCCTGGAACGAGGCTCTGTGCTAATTATAACTTTTCAAGCTCAACAGTTATGTGCCTCAAAGACCGTGCAGCGAATAAGATATTCGAAGGAGATCCCGAGAATTTTATGACACTTTAAATTCTTTCTAGTTATTATGAAGTATTTTCTCTAATATTTTTCAACACTTGGTCAAGAACAGTTTTGTGTGTAAACTTATATAATTTAGTTTATTAAATTTTCTTTTATTTTCACTTTTTTATTGCAGATATTTTGTTCTGAATAAATTTAAATATACATTTGAAAATAACATGCTTGTGCATATGCACATATATATGTGCGGTTCGTTAACACTTTTAAAGCTTGAGCTGTTGTCCATCTTTGTGCATATGCCTTTTAAAATCCATTTCAACTGGATTTGTTTTCATGGGGCATAATTCGCCTTTTATCGAAAAAAGTTTACGAAAATTGCCCGAACGTTTAAGTAAGTTGCTCTACCATCTGCTTTTCTACCCTATGTCAACGTTAGCCGCGTATTAAGTCCAACACTTCCTCGTGCCATTTGTTGCCTCCGATAAAAAATTAACTTTATTTTTTGATTATTTGGAACTCTGCGCAGTTTCTGTCATTGGGTTAGAATTGGAAAGTTTAGGAAAATCCGCCAGCTAAGTGCGCTGTGATCGATATAATTTTTTGGCTTTAGTAAAAATTTCACTCAAGCGTGGTACACATCTTGCTTTTTTTTAGCTTCGTCACCATTAAAGGCCTTCCATTAAGTGACGTGACTTCATATTATAATTTTTTAAACCACCAAAAGATGAGATCGAAACCTGACACTTGATAAACATATCATTAACTGATTTTTGCCGTTATTAAGTCTGCGTTTTTTCTCATATATGGCCAATGGCCAATTAGAAAACGATAAAGTCCGCTTTAATCAGAACGATTCTTCATTAACTGCATGCAAATCCAAAACAAAAGAAGTGTTTCGTCCTTTCCTTAAAATTTATTCCTACGAGTGCAACTTCACTGCTTTCACGAAAATTTGAAGTTTTTGTTCTTCGCGTCTTTGTTGTGATTACAGCCTAGGGAATTGTCATTATTTTTTTATCGCAACTATATATGATATTTTCTCTTTTATTGCATCGATGTCAGATTCATTGGCGACAATTCCATTATCAAGTTTGTTCTTCGTTAAGCCATTCTGAACATCGCCATCAACAAACTGACGATTGTCGCCTTCACGATGGCCATTGCTTTCTTTTTCAATACTATTCTTATCATTTAGGTCTTTTTTCGAGACGTCACTTGTTTCCAGCGATGATCCCATTGAAATGGTGATGATTGTGTCATCTGAACCTACAAAGACAGGGAAGAAATTATTTGTGTATAGATTTATATAAAAAGTTGATATGAAACATTAAAGACTCACAACACAATGATTTGGAACATTCGTTCTTTGGAACGGTCAATGCAGCTGGAGACGCCGCTAATAGCGATTGTGTAGCCCCTGTGATCAATGTAAAATGAGTTAATGTCGATGACCTAGCGGGTGATGGAATGGTATTATCTTCTCATGATACTGAAACCCAACCACTTTTGTCATCGTCTTTCGAACGTGCCAGCTCCAATATAAATTTACCATCTGAAAAAAGCGATAATCTTAAAACTAAACCCACTATGTTCTTCATATTGGTGAACCTTTAAAAAATTGTAAGCGACCTCCGTAAATTTGATTGCTAGGTATGGTTACATTGTGTGCATTGTTATGATGATAACTTATACTGTTGCTGGCACTATTAGCGGGCTGTTGGGCGCAAATGCTGTTTAGATTTACAGATGAAAAGTTAGCAATTGACGAAGATTTCGGACTCTCCACAGATGCTATTACTGCGATAACATTTGGAGGGACTACTATTAAATTTGCAGCAGCTGTCAATAAAATTGCTGTGGCAATAGCTACAGCAGCGGCTGCTGCTGCCTTTGAGCCATTTAAGCCATTTTTCAATAGGATTTTTGAAGCTTCAGCAATAATCAATTCACTACTATTGTTGTTATGATTACCGTCAGAGTTAGTTATATTAAGCGAATCGATTTGCTTACTATTCAAGCCACCATTTTCGTCAGAATTGCTATTGCTGCTTGCATTTTTTTTTACTGT
>NW_024000792.1:0-355 GCF_014805625.2 Glossina fuscipes
TCCTCTGAGAGCAACTTCTCCAGTGCTTTCATTGAAAATAAAAGGACTCCAATATCTCTTCCAAATAATATCGATAGATGTGCCATGTTCCTGGAAAATTGCGTATCTACCTCAGAACTTGGAAGTTTTCTCTCCAATTTGAAGGGGAAAACACCTGGTCTAGACCGCATCTCCGCTAATGAATGGCATTCCGCAAGGATCACCTCTCTCTGTCACGCTTTTCCACATCGCTTTCAACGAAATTAGTGAGATTCTTTGCCGTGTACCAAGAGTGGAACATTGTCTCTACGCGGACGATGTATACATTTTTACAAAAGAAAAAGACAACACGAAAGCAATCAACATCCTCGAATCT
>NW_024000792.1:455-1359 GCF_014805625.2 Glossina fuscipes
TTGTCGAAAACAAATGTGCGATGCAGGAAACCTACTGATGCATATTAACGACCTACCAGTACTAAATGTGCAGACGCTCCATGTTCTCGGGCTCACGTTTTCCAACAATTATCGTTGGAAAGCACACTGTCTTCGGTTAAAAAACTCCCTTTTAACAAGGGTAAATTTCACACAGCACGTTGCTTGGAGAAGCCATGCGCATGTTAACACTATTGCTTATCTTACAAAAATGCTTGTGTTAAGCAAGATTGACTATGCTTTGATAATTTCTGGCAATAGCTGCAAATATAATATCAACATCCTTAAACCGGTCTATCACCAAGCCGTCAGAGCAAGTTGTTATGTTTTTCGGACGACGCCCATAAATAATATTATAATTGAAACTGGTCTCCCAACTTTAGAAAATAGACTGTATGAGTGAAAAGCTAAAATAGTCCCCAAGCTTCTTAATTCAAACAAATCCATTCTCGGTGATGACGTAAGAAAGGTTATTATTGCGAAGAAAATTCTAAAGTCACCATCTGCAATTGACCATTGTTTGTGCATCGCAAAGGAACTGAACATTCCCTTAAAAATTTCCCGCTCATTTGGTGTTAAACCTCCCTGGATTTTGAAAGACTGCTCTTTTGACATCTCACTGTCTATGCACAAGAAAGAAGATACTCCAAATTACGTCTTCAGGAATCTAATAGCTGAAAAACCCCAAGTATTGGACAGTACTGGTTGGAATCTTTTGTACATAGACGGCTCAAAATCTCCTGGGCTGCCTCCTGCTGGTGCGGTGGTAGATTCTACAGGACGGGTTCTTCTCAACCACATATTTCACGAAAGTACTTCAACTTTCATAACCGAAGCCAGAGCTATCCTTCACGCTGCCAACCTTGCCCATAAAAACAAACTCAAA
>NW_024000793.1:0-440 GCF_014805625.2 Glossina fuscipes
ATAATAGTAAATACAAATGGAGAAAACCTTGTTTTTCCTTAGCTAATAGTGTTATGTAATTGTTCTTTAGCAAGAACAATAAAACAGCGCAATGTCTAGTCGAATTTATTCTTTAAGCTCCCAATCCGTCTTGTGTACATTGTGGCCGCTTTAGTAGGCCAATGTACATGAAATATCGACCCGATTCCTGCAGCCTTCCCATCCGTAAATTCATTTTATTTAAGCGTTTTAATAGAATCATTCAATTGTTAAGTTAACATAATGTGTCGTCAACCTGAATGCCTAGTGCAGATAAATGTTTAGGTAAAATTTGGACGCTGTAATAACTTGCCAATGAACTGCTTTTGAAAGTAAATATTTTTTTAATTTCAACACTCAAGTTTTTGGAATTAACCAGCAGTTAATCATTAGCATCAGGTAATTGCTCTCATAATAGTAAA
>NW_024000793.1:540-2172 GCF_014805625.2 Glossina fuscipes
GTCATAACTTGCCAATGAACTGCTTTTGAAAGTAAATATTTTTTTAATTTCAACACTCAAGTTTTTGGAATTAACCAGCAGCTAATCATCAGCATCAGGTAATTGCTCTCATAATAGTAAATACAAATGGAGAAAACTGCGTTTTTCCTTAGCTAATGGTGTTTTGTAATTGCTCTTTAGCAACAAAAATATAACAGCGCAATGTCTGGTCGAATTTATTCTTTAGGCTCCTAATCCGTCTCATGTACATTGTGGCCGCTTTAGCAGGCCAATGTACATGAAATATTGACCCGATTCCTGCAGCCTTCCCATCCGTAAATTCATTTTATTTAAGCGCTTTAATAGAATGATTCAATTGTTAAGCTAACATAATGTGTTGTAAAACTGAATGCCTATGGAAGATAAATTTGTAGGTAAAATTTGGACGCTGCCATAACTTGCCAATGAACTGCTTTTGAAAGTAAATATTTTTTTAATTTCAACATTCAAGTTTTTAGAATTAACCAGCAGTTAATCATCAGCATCAATTAATTGCTCTCATAATAGTAAATACAAATGCAGAAAACCGTGTTTTTCTTTAGCTAATGGTGTTATGAAATTGTTTTTTAGCAACAACAATACAACAGCGCAATGTCTAGTCGAATTAATCCTTTAACTCACAATCCGTTTCCTGTATATTGTGGCCGCTTTAGTAGGCCAATGTACATGAAATATCGACCCGATTCCTGAAGCCTTCCCATCCGTAAATTCATTTTATTTAAGCGCTTTAATGGAATGATTCAATTGTTAAGTTAATATAATGTGTCGTCAACCTGAATGCCTAGTGGAGATAATTTTTAGGTAATATTTGGACGCTGTAACAACTTCCTAATGAACTGCTTTTGAATGTGAATATTTAAAAAATTTAAACACTCAAATTTTTTGTAATTAACTAGCAGTTAATCATAAGCATCAGGTAATTGCTCTCATAATAGTAAACACAAAAAGAGAAAACTGTGTTTTTCTTAGCTAATGGTGTTTTGTAATTGCTCTTTAGCAACAACAATATAACAGCGCAATGTCTGGTCGAATTTATTCTTTAGGCTCCCAATCCGTCTCATGTACATTGTGGCCGCTTTAGCAGGCCAATGTACATGAAATGTTGACCCGATTCCTGCAGCCTTCCTGTCCGTAAATTCATTTTATTTAAGCGCTTTAATAGAATGATTCAATTGTTAAGCTAACATAATGTGTTGTAAAACTGAATGCCTATGGATGATAAATTTGTAGGAAAAATTTGGACGCTGTAAAGACTTCCCAATGAACTGCTTTTGAAAGTAAATATTTTTTTAATTTCATCATTCAAGTTTTTAGAATTAACCAGCAGTTAATCATCAGCATCAGGTAATTGCTCTCATAATAGTAAATACAAATGGAGGAAACCGTGTTTTTCCTTAGCTAATGGTGTTATGTAATTGTTCTTTAGCAACAACAATATAACAGCGCAATGTCTAGTCGAATTAATCCTTTAACTCCCAATCCGTTTCCTGTATATTGTGGCCGCTTTAGTAGGCCAATGTACATGACATATCGACCCGATTCCTTCAGCCTTCCCATCCGTAAATTCATTTTATTTAAGCGCTTTAATGGAAT
>NW_024000795.1:0-456 GCF_014805625.2 Glossina fuscipes
TTTTTTTATTACATTGTTTATTTAACAATACTAAGTTACATTAATACAACATTGGTTATTACAGTAACATAAATGTTTTAAAAAGGAGAATTATTGAAATATTTATAAAAAGAATTACAATATTTTAAAATGCCCGGGTTAGCGCCATATAAACCAAAATATGTTAAAGATATTTTATTAAAAATTAAAGCATTTTACGAAAAAGACCAAAATTATATACTATTGTGTCAAAAAGAAATTAACAGTATTGTTAAACAAATATCACAAATAAAGCAAATATGCGGAAATGATTTTACAAAGTGACCTAAATAATAGCGCACATGATATTTTAAAAATTGTATATGAACAATTAAAAAAAATCCAAAATAACGAATTAGAAAGTAAAATTACTAAATAGATTATGAAATTTATTAGTCCGTTATCTTGACTTGGTGGAAAAGCTAAACATTTTGATAA
>NW_024000795.1:556-1145 GCF_014805625.2 Glossina fuscipes
TATTATAATCGATCATATATCTTAGCTGTTTCTATGGCACACTAGCTTTGTTATTTGATTTATTAATTTTAATTTTATATTTTCTATTAACGTTGTTAATAGTTATTTTCAGTGTGCCAATTTTGTATTTTTGTTTTTTTATTACATTGTTTATTTAACAATACTAAGTTACATTAATACAACATTGGTTATTACAGTAACATAAATGTTTTAAAAAGGAGAATTATTGAAATATTTATAAAAAGAATTACAATATTTTAAAATGCCCGGGTTAGCGCCATATAAACCAAAATATGTTAAAGATATTTTATTAAAAATTAAAGCATTTTACGAAAAAGACCAAAATTATATACTATTGTGTCAAAAAGAAATTAACAGTATTGTTAAACAAATATCACAAATAAAGCAAATATGCGGAAATGATTTTACAAAGTGACCTAAATAATAGCGCACATGATATTTTAAAAATTGTATATGAACAATTAAAAAAAATCCAAAATAACGAATTAGAAAGTAAAATTACTAAATAGATTATGAAATTTATTAGTCCGTTATCTTGACTTGGTGGAAAAGCTAAACATTTTGATAA
>NW_024000798.1:0-1029 GCF_014805625.2 Glossina fuscipes
AATATTGGTGGTTGAAAGAATTAAATCTATGTCTTGCCACTGAGTAACCGAAATAGTCGAAAGAAGAACCACTTTCGAAAATTTTTTTGAAAGCTTGTTTTTCCTATTCTTGTAATATTTAGTTGCCTTCTTAAACCAGGGGGACACCTGTTTTGAGAACGGGACTGCTTGATCGGAACGGATGCAGGAATAGCTAGATTTAAAATATTGTAGAACGGCGACAGTAATTCCAACTGAGAAATCAAGCATAATATGTGAAAGATAAGATTTTAGCATTGAAATATTGATTTTGCCGACATCATAAAATTTATATGAAAAACTTGAATTTGAAACGTTGTAGAAGTTCAACGAACCATCATGCTTGTAATGAAAGGAAATACCAAATGCTCGATGATAAGGATCCTCAGGTAAACTAAACGGAAGACAACGATTCACACTAATGTCAGGAAAATTGGCAAAGCAAAGATCAAGCAATCTTCCATTGCAATTAGGGGTACCATTGTATTGAACTAAATTATGATCGAATAATTCATTAAAGAACACAACAGCTCTATCGGAAGTTGAAGTAGGAATCAAACAGCCAGGACCATCACTGTAACACCAAATGACTTGAGGAAAATTGAAGTCACTCAACGCAATGACTATATTGGTAGGTTTAGATTGCTTGGCCCCTTCGCAAATAAGGGCGGCCTGTTTCTTATATACAGAGATATCCGAATTTGGGGGAATATAGAGGCAGGCCACATATAAGTGTTTATTAGGAAATTTTGTTCGGATGGCGATAAATTCAAAGTCGGGAGTAGTGCGAAATTCAGTAGAATAGGAGGGGACTGCCTCAAATATGGCAATTAAAATACCGCAATATAGCAATATAATCGATCATTTCTGAAAACTTGAAACGAACTATCGAAAAGTTCCGACGGATGCAGATCAGACTTTAACGAAGTGACAGTGAAGGCCAAACAAGAAAACTCTGTGCTCACCGAATTTGGGAAAGTACAACGAATTTTTGAATTTAGGCCCCTAACA
>NW_024000799.1:0-480 GCF_014805625.2 Glossina fuscipes
GATCTCAGAACGCGAAATTTCAGACCCGTAAAGCCGCCACAAGTTTTGAAGATAACTTTGTTGTCAAAAACCGCGACAGATTTCAGAAAACATATGTTTTAATGAAATAAGATATAGTGCACAAATAATAATAAAAATAATTTCATAAGTTTTCAGGTTGTTATTAGGGGAAATTTCAGACCCTGAAAGCGGATACAAATTTTGGTGAAATCGTTGTTGTCAAAAACTGGATAGATTTCAGAAAACATATTTTTCAATGAAATAAGATATAGTGCACAAATAATAATAAAACAAATTTCATAAGTTTTCAGGTTTTTATTACCGGAAATTTCACACACTTAAAGCCGCCACAAGTTTTCCAGAAAACTTTGTTGTCAAAAACGCGATAGATTTCAGCAAACATATGTTTCAATGAAGTAAGAAATAGTGCATAAATAATAATAAAAATAATGCATTAGTTTTCAGGATCTTAGCACGCGA
>NW_024000799.1:580-1271 GCF_014805625.2 Glossina fuscipes
TATTACGGGAAATTTCACACACTTAAAGCCGCCACAAGTTTCGAAGAAAACTATGTTGTCAAAAACTGGATAGATTTCAGAAAACACATTTCAATGAAGTAACACATAGTGCACAAATAATAATAAAAATAATTTCATAAGTTTCAACGTTTTTATTACGGAAAATTTCACACAATAAAAGCCGCCACAAGTTTTAAAGAAAACTCTGGTGTGAAAAACGCGACAGATTTCAGAAAACATATGTTTCAATGAAGTAAGAAATAGTGCATAAATATTAATAAAAATAATGCATTAGTTTTCAGGATCTTAGTACGCGAAATTTCAGACCCTTAAAACAGCTACAAGTTTTGAAGAAAACTTTGTTGTGAAAAACGCGATAGATTTCAGAAAACATAAGCTTTACTGAAATAAGATATAGTGCACAAATAATAATAAAAATAATTTCATAAGTTTTCAGGTTTTTATTAGGGGAAATTTCACACACTCAAAGCCGCCACAAGTTTTAAAGGAAACTTTGGTGTGAAAAACGCGATAGATTTCAGAAAACATATGTTTCAATGAAGTAAGAAATAGTGCACAAATAATAATAAAAATAATGCATTAGTTTTCAGGATCTTAGTACGCGAAATTTCAGACCCTTAAAGCCGCCACAAGTTTTGAAGATAATTTTGTTGTCAAAAACCGCGACAGA
>NW_024000800.1:0-574 GCF_014805625.2 Glossina fuscipes
CTTCATTAAGCAAATAATGCAATTGTAATTAATAGACAAAAAAAAAAGGAGAAAAAAAAAAAACAGTCGGAGTTAGGCTCTCGCTGAGTGCGGTTCTTGTCGCTTTTTATCCATTGGTAGTGTTAAAGACATGAAATTTTTATCTAATTGATAAAACGAGAAACAGCAAAGAATTTAAAGAAATCATTTAAAATATTTAATTTTATATGTAAAAAAACAGTCGGAGTTAGGCTCTCGCTGAGTGCGGTTCTTGTTTTTTTTATCCATTGGTAGTGTTAAAGACATGAAATTTTTATCTAATTGATAAAACGAGAAACAGCAAAGAATTTAAAGAAATCATTTAAAATATTTAATTCTATATGTAAAAATCAAAGCGGCCTAAGAAAAAGAAATATTTCCTCATTAAGGGATAGTAACGCAAACGCGAGGGGCAAAAGCAGAGCAGTTCTGTCAACATTTTTACATAGTGCTTTTTTTTCTTGTTGTGTGATACGGAAAGAAATATGCTTTTATTAACTCAAAAAAAGGGGAGGTGTCAAACTAAAAATGTAACTACAAAGAATTTGTAAAAAAA
>NW_024000800.1:674-1091 GCF_014805625.2 Glossina fuscipes
AAAGTAAACTTCAATATGCGATTTCATTGTCATATCGGAAAAAAAAAAGTAACTACAAAAAATTTATTAAGAAGATGAAAGTAAACTTCAATATGCAATTTCATTGTCATATCAAAAAAAAAAAATAAATGTAACTATTGGTAAAATTTGCTAAGACAATCAAAAGTAAACTTCAATTTATCGGTTATAAGCGAGAGAGAGAGAAATGTGAAAATTAATATAAGAAATAAAGGTCAACGGGAAGATCGAGCTAACCTGTGTTTTTAATTTATCACAAAGGAAATGCGAAGATTAACATGAGCATTAAAACTTAACGAGCAGATCAAGCTAAACGTTGATCTAACGCATTGCAAAGGAAAGGAATAAAATTGAAAGGAGGCAAATGGCAACAGCAACAACGACGTGGTAATTATCAAC
>NW_024000801.1:0-1166 GCF_014805625.2 Glossina fuscipes
GTTTAGTTAATCATACATGTATACTTACAAACTATTTAATCGGCCCGGTTTGTTTAATATAAAGGTATTGATATTGTTTGTTTTTTTTGAGGTTAAACGTAATATGAATTAAAAAGAAAAAAAGTTATATATATTCATAAAAATATGCAAAGGTTTTTTTTGTGTGAGAGGACCATAGGTGAGATGATCATCGGACCCAACCTTGAAGAGTCCCATTGCATATCATGGGCCGGAGGAGATCATAGGCGGGGTAGAGTAAAGAATGCCTCAAGGCTTCAAATCTGCCCGTTCTGTAAGTAGGTTTGGTTTGTTCATTTACTCCTAAAGCACATGTATTTCTTTTAGATATAACCGTCTTTGGAGTGTCCGTGGGGTAAAAATTTAACCGCCATCACCCCCCTGTATCTCCCGATTTAGCTAGCTTAGTAATAACCTGTGCTTCCGTATTTACAACCTCCAATCAACTTGAACAGTACTCCTAAAAGTAATCTCGCCAGCAGTTCGGTAGTTAGACAGACAGGGAGTACTGTTACAGATATAATGTTACTAATAAGGATACTTTTATTTTTTTTATAAGATTCTCATCGAAAGGCGTGATCGAAGGTGGGACGTAAATTAAGTGATGAAGAACTTTGACTTGTCTTTTTCCGTCTCCGTAAGTCTCTTCTTGGTTTTCTATCAGTACAAAAGGTACTAAGTGTGTCTGTGCTAAATATCGTGATAAAATACGATATAAAATAGAGAGACCACATAAAAAATAACCCGTAAAGTAATATCGGTCTTTCGATCAGATTGAGTGAATTTAAGTGAGCGTAAATTGAATGAATTACTTTTGAAAAAATGTGAACCATATGCCGTTTGTTTAAGGTATTAATTTTAATTCCATAAAACGCAATTTATAACGTTATCTAAAGGTTAAATTGCGTTATATTTTGCATTGGTACTTAAAGTATTAAATTAAAAATATAAAAATATAAAATAAAAAATAAATATATATGTAAAAAATAGTTTAATGAACGCCAGGAATAAACCGTCACCGAAAATTTCTAATCTTAATAGTATTTAATAGGTAAAATAATAAATATTTGTTTAGAAAAATCATTTATTTGTAAATGAAACCTGAAATCGAAAATTCAAAAAAAAAAATCAGCATAAAAATAATATAG
>NW_024000802.1:0-1051 GCF_014805625.2 Glossina fuscipes
AAAAGAGCTGCCTGCTTTAAATTCAGCACAAGAACCTTACTTAAGCCACTCTACGTACAGTGTACGCCAATTGGAGGGGTAGAAACAAAGCTATCTCATCGCAAGGGACAGCACTGCAAATGAATTGGATAACCTCCACTTCGTCAAAGAACTTTCGTTTTATCATGGAAAATATTATGAGTAAATAGAAATCATGCAGCTATAAAAAGGAATGTGGAATGAGTAAATGTTTCCTAAAATAATTAGTAATAAGTAATTATTTATTAAAATTTTGATAAAAGTTTTCAAAGTGATCACGCATAACCTTCAAGTGACTTTGAAATTTGCACAAGTTTGACTAAGTCGTCAACGCCGCTATTAAACCTAACAAGCCATGGATAAATGTGCACGCAGCTTAAATATTATTCTTTGTTACTTTAAATATTATAATAGGAGACAGACAGACTCACGAATGAACTTTATGAAATTGAACTTAAATTTCCTACCAATCGAATTTAAGCATATTTAATGAACGTTGAAAACGGACAAAAAAATTAACAGGTTGCATAAGTTAGAGGTTCCTTCAAATTATTTTTGTAGATTGTATAAGTATCAGAAAGAAGGAATGGAAATGTTTATACGATTTAAGGAACGAACCTTAAAAATGTTCCCATCCATAAAAGTCAGCCATCACCACTCCATACTGCAGAGCATGAAAATGTAGTTCTTTTACTTTATCTTTTTAAGGTTAACGTTAATGGACATAGAAGATTTGGACACGAGATTAGTTGTCATTTACTAAACTCCATTTTCGTAAAAACTCATACTAATAGATCACCACTTAGAATAGAACACCACATCAATATTTTTAAATTTCCCAACTGATTCGTTTTATCTAACCTACAAATTTTTCCGATTGATGTGACCCCCGTGTCGCCGTTGAAATTGCCTTACACCACAAACTGCTATAAATCAAATGGTAATTTTAATTGGGTCTAGCTAAGGTGACTACAGAGAGAGGTGACTATATAGAAAGTTAAAGAACTTGGAGTAGACACTCTTCGCTATTACT
>NW_024000803.1:0-1027 GCF_014805625.2 Glossina fuscipes
ATCACACTGCTGGAATAACGTTCAAAGAGCTAGTTTTGCCGAGCTTTTTTAATGATCTTGTCATCGATATCGGAAATATTTATCACGTAGTGTATGTTAAAGCCAAAGTGTTCAGATAAAACGCGTCTCAATATATTAAAATATGTAGTCGATCTGCAAAATGAATGCATTTGTAAAATATGCACGCATATACAACCCGCTCCATTGAACGTTTATTAGAATTACGGAGCGTGCCCCATATGGGAAGCATCGTCAGTCGTGCAGTCCATACGCAGCTATACCAACTCACTTTATTTTGTGGACTAGCTTTTCTAGATTCCACATAGTTTGCGTTATCGTTTAAAGAAATCTCTATCATTTTCACTGGAACCTGTCCACTACTTTTGCTTTTACCGCTGTCTGATTGATGCTTACTAGAAGAAACTCTGCGGAAGCACAAGTCATCTTTGCTTTGGAATATAGCGAACGTTCATTGTTCTAATGTGTCGATAATTTTTTATCTTTTCTTTTTCTTCGTGTTGGCTTTAATCGTAACTTAACTTAGTAATTCGCAATTGTTAAGTAAAATTTTATTTTCAATAATCTTAAAAGAGTAAATGGTTGTCGATGATGAATTTCTTTAATTTCAAGACATCTTTTTTTTTTAATTTCACAATTTAGAACCACTTTTATGGAAACTCTTTATTTCTAAATTTTTGTTGTCTTTTTTTACAATCAGCGCATCTCAAAAATTAATTTGAATTAAATCTTTTTACCCTCCACCATACGTTTAGCACGGAGTTGTTTTTAATATGATATTAATACTGGGATGTTAATACTCATTAGCAACAAATTTTTCTTTGAATTTAAACAAATTCAAGGAGTGTGTGTCTGAAAATTACCAAAAATCAAGGAGTATGTGTCTGAAAATGACCAAAATCAAGGAATTTGTGTCTGAAAACGACCAAAATCCAAAAAATTTGTAATAAAAGTAATCAAAAGCTAAGAAAAATTCTTCCCGCAATATATTTATTTTGTTTGTGTTTCT
>NW_024000804.1:0-1412 GCF_014805625.2 Glossina fuscipes
TTTCTCAAGGTATAATAGTAATTACTGCTTTAAATATCATTCTACTATTCTTTCTTCCATTTCAAAAAGTTTGAAATAAGGCGCGTTTAAGCTTTTAGATTAGTGTGCTCACTTGAGCCAACTTATCAAAATTGCCACACATTTTATAAACTGTTGCCGCATCAGTAGCTCATACAAACCGATCTACATTTAAAAAGGGAGGTTGTCAGATATACATGCTTCTGTCGGAATATCTCCATGTATTGGGATTTTTCATTTATGCCAATCTCTTATTAGTTCGAATTTCTATTGAACGGTCAACATACGAAAGAAACGTGCAAAGTACTAGTTGTATTCCCCCTTATTTTGTAAAATCAAATCGAATAAAGTTTTTTGACAATTTTAAGTATTTTCATTCCAAAAACTTTAGGGTCATGGCTGCCCTTAATACGTTTACTTCTTCAATAAACTGCTAATTAAGCCCCATTTTTCGTTATATTTGAATAATTAATTAATGTCGAAAGACGTATGAAGAGAAAGTCGTCGAATTAACAGTATATATAAGAGACACTTTGAGAGTTCATTTGCTTATTCTCACTTATTTTGAAAAAAAGGGTCCTTGGCAGCCTGACTTGTTGCCTTGCTTGCCTCTTCTTTCTTACTGATATGGTTTATTACTTAATTAAATCTCTCAGCTGTTCGAACGTAAACTTATCTGTTATTCATTGCTATTTATTTGAAATGAACGAAAAAACGAATTAATTATGCATATGTACTATGCACGACAATAGACTGCCGCAAAATACCATCTGTGCGTATAATTTACGTTTAATTCTATACCCCGCTTATATAAGGATAGTCAACGTATTAAAAATCGTATCGTAGCACTATTACCTTAAACATGGTTCTATCAAGTCGTTGGGCTAAATGGAAATTAAAACTATTTTAATGTACTTGAAACTTTTTTCGTGGGATAGACCCCACTTGGCACTTCGTACGATACCTTCGCATGTAAGACGCCGACAGAACTAAAAATATATGCGTATTTCCATTTCCATCTCCATTTCTATATATCTGAATATTTATCCGTTATTACTATAAGTTTCGGAGATTACATGTTTACAACTTCTTTGCTGAAGAAAAATTTTGAATCCATCTTTAATGTAAAACTATTAGGCGTAATTGGATGGAGCGTCAGTACACGTGCGAGTTTTAAATAAGAGCATCAGTTTCTCAAAGGGCCGTAATTGTACCCTATATCATTTGTCATACAAGGTGTATGAAGCTCATGCGGACGTACGTAGCATCCAGACCGACAGAGGATAGGCCCATCTTTTATTATACCGATCACTAAGCTTGTCTCTTCTTCCGTCCGTCGTGTGTGTGTATTTGTTTTTTCTCATTCCCCTCTTTGGCCTTTTATTTCATATTTC
>NW_024000805.1:0-1373 GCF_014805625.2 Glossina fuscipes
AGTTAATTGCTTTTTCTTTCATAAGAAAGAAAAGGCTTTTACAGTAGAGGGGGGGTGAATAGTAACCACATTAAATATCTTTATAAATGTATTTAAGCGCTTTAGCAATACATATAATAATGTTTTCTCTTTTCGACTTTTATTTACTTCTTGCTTGAGTTCATTTCATTCCACATCGACGAGTAACAAGCTTTATCTTAAACTTCCTAATTATGCTATTAAGAAAATGGATGCCAGACAGATTTTCTTGTGAAATATTAATGGCCTTTTTGTGCCTTCTCCTTTTTATACCCATCATTGAAAGATGACGAATATAGTCATTTTGCCAGCACGTTTGCAATGCCCAGAATGAAGCGTAATATATTGTGATCATCATCAAATTCTAGTCCGTCTGCCCGCGTTGTAAACGTTCTTCTGGCCGCAAAAATAAAGCTATCCCCTCTAAATTTAGCAAAAGCGTGCAAAGTTCTTGAAAGCACCTTACCATTGAAAATCGGCCAAATCGATGGAAGGACACGCCCGCAACCCCACGTAAACTGAGAATATCTCTGCTTTTTAAAGGGGAAAAAATTGATTTTGCTCATTATTCATAAACTATAGCTTTTTTTTAAACTTTTATTTTGAAATCAGAAAAACATCAGCCGCGCCCACTCCATTTTACGAAGCATGAAAATGTAGTTCTTTTACTGTTTTTATCTTTTTTTAGATAACCGTAATGGGTGTAGAAGCTTCGGTCATGATCAAAAATAATTTTCTTTCTTGTTTTTGTTTTACTAATTTCCATTCTTCACTGACAAGCACTGAAATAATGAGTCTGCCTCCACGGATTGCTTAAAATGGTTTTCAATAACTTAAACAACAAATTATATAAATATACTTGAAAAGATTGTTTGGGAAAAATGTATATTCATTGTGTGAAAGTAGTTATAAGCGAACATAATTTTTCTAACAACAGGCATTAATTTTCTGGCAGATAGAAATCGTGGTGAAAACATAAATCTTTGCATTTCTTTTAGTAGTTCCAACATTTCAGTGTTTTGTTCAGCATTATTTGTCGTCATATTCGAAAATCGTGTAAGCAACGTATTGTGACCAATTGGTTTTCATTTTCGAATTAAACACATTAATTGTTGCCGGAAAAATTCCACGCCCTTTTCATTCCTGCAACTAAAACGATAAGCTTGGACCCCAGATTTTCACTTTTGTTTTTCGTTGGAAGCAAGAAAACATTGCGAAAGCACGTTTGTTTTTTTTGGCAGCTTTTCATATGCGAAAAATCGTTTTCTAATGTCTTAAGCGAACATCGAAATATTTAATGTTGGAAAAGCTACTGTTTCGTACTTCGGTAGAGTCATATAATGCGAATTTTAAAG
>NW_024000806.1:0-2819 GCF_014805625.2 Glossina fuscipes
TTACCATAAATCCACTGAAATGGAGATTATTCTGGAAAAGATTTTCAAGATTCTCTCCATCACTTCTCATGATGATATGCTTAAAGCCATCCAAGCAGAAATAAGTTCCCTTAAATCAAAATTTGATCTTTTAAAACAAGGTACGTCTGGGTCGGCCCTATCATTCTTTCACATTTCTCATGACGTCTTTCCTACAGTATAACATACAAAGCTTCAGGCGTAATGCTCATTCGCTTGATTACTTCATAAATTTCATCCGAACTGATTTCGCCATCTTGAGTGAAATCTTTCTGTCCGATGAAAAAATTTCCGATCTCAAAATCTCAAATTACAGCTCCGCTTATAAATGTAGAAGTGACGGCTACGGAGGTGTTGCCATCCTTGTCAGGAAAGGCATCTCCTTCAAACAAATCCCTTTTAAATCAACTGCTGACATTGTTATTGTCAAAACCTCTTGCCTAAAAACTAATATTCTCATTGCTGCTTGCTATTTCAAGCCTAACACCCCTATTCAACTTTTCCGGGATGACTTTAATCGCCTCTGTGATATGCTCGATAGCTTCCACAATGTCATAATTGCAGGAGATTTCAATGCAAGACACCCTTGCTTTGATGACTCCGTGTCGAACAATAAAGGCAAAGCCTTGCAAGAAATCATTGACGCCAGTAATTTCTATTGTCTTAATGATAATTCCCCAACCTACGTGCACTTTACGACCAACAATTGTGGTAGCGTGTTGGATCTTATTTTCACTAACGCAATCAATCTTACATTCAAACGGGAGGGCAAAAAAGAAATTTTTCTGGGAAACAGCCACCACTTTCCTTTTCTCTTTAGTGCCACCTTTATTACCTCGTACAAGATAAATGATTTTATCTCGAGGAAAAAACTCCTAAATAAACTTATACGCATAAGTCTTGAGCCACAGGTCGAGTCTATCCAGTGCTCACTGCAACGAGAAATAACTAATGCCAAATCTGACATCCAAGTCTCCGATTCCTACTCATCAAAATCTTGGTGGAACGAGCTGCTCACTTCACAATTCCGCAAATTACAGGATGCTAAACAAAAATTTTCTAAATACCCCAATATCTCTAATTTTAACCAAAAAAGAATGAAAGAAATCGATTAGAAAAGCCAAAAGATGTCACCGTGTCCTTGCTGTCGAAGAGCTGTGCTCAAATAGCAATACAAAACTTTTCTGGAAATTTTTAAATGGTGATCGTACCACAAAAAGGAAATACAAACACCCCATTTGGGATGATCGCAACAACAAATCCTACCTAGAATGGTTGAAAGCTCAAGTTCGCTCGACATGTGGTCTCCAAGTCTCCTTAATTAACTCTCGGATGGATAACATTTCTCCATTCTCCCTTGATGAACTCATGCACGTCCTTAAGCTGAAAAAGAAATCCACAGCAGCAGGCCATGACGGAATCAAATATGATATGATAAAGGTCCTTCCCGTGCCAAGCCTTCTAACCCTGCTGTCTGCTATAAATGAGCGCTGGATGACCAACTCGTTTCCCATTGTTTGGCGTACAATTAAAATAGTGCCCATTCCTAAACCCGGAAAAGATCTTGAAATATTCATTAACTTCAGACCAAGTTACCAACCAAATGATTAAAGAAAGACTGACAAATTTCCTGAACCACTTACAGGTTCTCCCGTCAAGGTCCTTTGCTTACCAAAAAAATATCTCTACCGGTATGTGCCTTAATGAAGTCTTTTTCACAATTGCAAATGAAAAAGCATATGGAAACCAAGTAGTTATGCTCTGCTTAGATATTAATAAAGCTTATGACTGCGTTAATTTCGTGAAACTGGACCAAATTCAACTTTCTTTCCTCGCGAACTCTCGTATTAGATTCATATACAGTCGAAATCTGTGGAGGTTTACCTCAAAGTAACTGTCTCAACCCAGTTCTTTTCAATCTATACACAGCCGGCTTACATCGATTACAGGACAATACTACACATTTATTTCAATATGCTGACGATTTCCTCATCATCTCTGCTGGAAAATCATAAGTAGAAGCACTCCGTCACCTCGACATTAAAGCCAATCTTTTTCACAGACATTGCGCAGATTTAAATCTAATTTTCAACCCGGAAAAATCAAAAGTCATCCGCTTTGCTAAGGGTCCCAAAAAAAGTTTTTATATTACAACCGATGGTATAAAAATCAGTCAGTCTTCCTCTTTTAAATTTTTGGGCAGAATAATCAACTCAAGTTTAATCACTCATGAGTATTACAGGGACAGCCTCGTAAATTGCAACACAGACTCAAATGTCATCAAACTTCTGGCCAACATTTACACCGGACTCCCACCTAGGAAAGCTTTAAACGTTTACAAATCTATCGTTAGATCCAAAATTGAATATTCTTACTCTACATCGTGCAATGCTCCTGCGTAAACATTAAAAAAAATACAAACCTTTCCACACTCAATCCTAAGACGCTGTACCCTGTACTCCCCGTTGCTAAGAGAATTTATCTTGTAACTGCAAAAGAACTTCTCAAGGTAAAAATCTTTAAACCTGCCTTCTTTGGCGAAGTCGCTTCCAAACGCAATCACGTCATCAGTAGTTACTCTAACTGCTTCAAAAAATTCAGTAACATCTTCAATAAAGTTAACTCGATTCCCTTTTGGAATAATATCATTCATGATAAATGCGTAGTGGAACTAAACTTATTTAATTCGATCACCAAGTCAAAAAAAAAATCGGTCAAGGTCTTGTCTTCGAATTGCTTGTCTGCAAACCACTCTGTCGAAAATAATTTCAAAATATACTCAACGGATGGATCTGTCAATT
>NW_024000807.1:0-1892 GCF_014805625.2 Glossina fuscipes
CAAGCAACCGTTCGAATTTGGATTTCCAGCAGCTACACTTGTAAGTTTTGAAGTTTTTGTTATGGGAAATTCGAGGACTCTAACGCGGCTATAAATGACGAAGAACCCCGAAAGATTCAAAACATTAAAAACTACTTCGAATTCAAAAAATCTTATTATCATTCAAATAATAATTCCCGCCGTTACCTGCGTGAATTTTGGTGCTTTTAACACGGGAAATTTCAGACCCTTAAAGCGGCTACAAATTTTAATGAAAACGGTGTCGTCAAAAACACGGTAGAATTCAGAAAATATAGGGGTCAGTGAAATAAGACATAATACAACATCAGATTTTTATTACGCATAATTTCAGATCCTTAAACCGGCTACATATGACAAAGAAAATTAAAAGATTAGAAAGATTAAAACTCCTTCGAATTTAGAAAATTTTATTATCAATGAAATAGTGATGCCTGCCAGTACATGTTTAATTTTGAAGTGTTTATTACGGGAAATTTGAGACCTTTAAACCGGCTATAAATGACGAAGAAACCCGAAAGATTAGACGAATTAAAAACTTCTTCGAATTCAGAAACTTTTATTATCAATGAAACAGTGATTCCGGCCACTGCCTGCGTAATTTTTCAGATATTTATGATGGGAAATTTCAGACCCTTAAAGCGGCTACAAATTTTAATGAAAACGGTGTCGTCACAAACACGGTAGAATTCAGAAAATATAGGGGCCAGCGAAATGAGACATAATACAACATCAGATTTTCATTACGCAAAATTTCAGATCCTTAAAGCGGCTACATATGTCGAAGAAACCCGAAAGATTCGAAACATTAAAAACGCCTTCGAATTTAGAAAATTTTATTATCAATGAAATTATGAAGCCGGCCAGTACATGTGTGAATTTTGAAGTGTTTATTACGGGAAATTTTGGACCTTTAAACCGGCTATAAATGACGAAGAAACCCGAAAGATTAGACACATTAAAAACTCCTTCGAATTCAGAAAATATTATTATCAATGAAACAGACATTCCGGCCACTACCTGCGTAATTTTTCAGATTTTTATGACGGTGAGTTTCAGCCCCTTAAAGCGGCTACAAATTTTAATGAAAACGGTGTCGTCAAAAATACGGAAGATTTCAGAAATTATATGTGTAAATGGAGTAAAACATGATGCATAAATAATAATGAAAATAATGCATAAATTTTCTGGTTTTTATTATGGGCAATTTCTTAAAGCGGGCACTTATAACAAAAGACAAGGAAAGCCATACTGTGAAGGTGGTTCGTGTTCAGAAGGAATGCTTGTTTTTCAATTTATAATTCCGCCAAATATCAAAACGAGCTTTTAACATTTTAGTACGAACAGATTCAGTGAGCTATTCAGGTCATAAACATTGAAGACAAGAGCTTTATTGTAGCCAATTTTCACTCGCAGCGCGGCCACACATATTGAGGAAAACCCTAATCAAACACGATCGGGTTCTTAAAAAAGTTTGACAATGGTTTTGAATTTACAACAGTTACGTAAATGAATATTCGGTGTGATCGAACACTCTTACGAAAATTTCTTATGTCAAATTTTAGCTACCTAACACGGCTGCAAACGTGGAAAAAATCCGAAAGATCTACAAAACAAGCAACCGTTTGAATGTGGATTTCCAGCAGCTTCCCTTGTAAGTTTTGAAGTTTTTGTTATGGGAATTCCAGGACTATAACGCGGCTATAAATGGCGAAGAAACCCGAAAGCTTCGAAACATTAAAAACTCCTTCGAATTCAGAAAATCTTATTATCATTGAAATAATAATTCCCGCCGTTACCTGCGTGAATTTTGGTGCTTTTAACACTGGAAATTTCAGACCCTTAAAGCGGCTACAAATTTTAATGAAAACGGT
>NW_024000808.1:0-495 GCF_014805625.2 Glossina fuscipes
TGAAATGTGTTCGGTATCAATAAAACCTACACCAATTATTTATTAAGTGAACTCATTAAATTTGAAATTTTCCCGGTATTAATAAAACCTTCACGAATTACTTTTAAAGAGAACTCAATAAATTCCAACTTTGTGCAGTATCAATAAAACCTACGCCAATTATTTATTAAAAGAACTAAATAAATTTAAACTTTTTACGGTATCAATAAAATCTACGCCAATTATTTATTAAGAGCACTCAATAAATTTGAAATTTTTGCGGTATCAATAAAACCTACGCCAATTATTTATTAAGAGAACTCAATAAATTTGAACTTTTTACGGTATCAATAAAACCTACACCAATTTTTCTTAAAGAGAACTCAATAAATTTGAACTTTTTACGGTATCAATAAAACATACGCCAATTATTTATTAAGAGAACTTAATAATTTCATACTTTTTACGTTATCAAGGAAACCTACGCCAATTATTTATTAAGAGAACTCAATAAAT
>NW_024000808.1:505-1013 GCF_014805625.2 Glossina fuscipes
TTATTAAGAGAACTCAATAAATTTGAACTTTTTACGGTATCAATAAAGCCTACCCCAATTTTTCTTAAAGAGAACTTAATAAATTTGAACTTTTTACGGTATCAATAAAACCTACGCCAATTATTTATTAAGAGAACTCAATAAATTTGAACTTCTTGCGGTATCAATAAAACCTACACGAATCATTTTTAAAGAGAACTCAATAAATTTGAAATTTGTGCGGTATCAATAAAATCTACGCCATTTATTTATTAAGAGAACTCAATAATTTTGAACTTTTTACGGTATCAATAAAGCCTACACCAATTTTTCTTAAAGAGAACTCAATAAACTTGAACTTTTTACGGTATCAATAAAACCTACGCCAATTATTTATTAAGAGAACTCAATAAATTTGAACTTCTTGCGGAATCAATAAAACCTACACGAATTATTTTTAAAGAGAACTCAATAAATTTGGTATTTGTGCGGTATCAATAAAATCTACGCCATTTATTTATTAAGAGAA
>NW_024000809.1:0-108 GCF_014805625.2 Glossina fuscipes
TTGCTGCGGGGTGATACGTATATTTCCTTAAAGCCTTCCCCTTTTTTTTTTGTGGCCCTTAACAAAATGTGTCGTTTTCGTTCTGTTTTTGTTTTCGATGACGTTTTC
>NW_024000809.1:118-4743 GCF_014805625.2 Glossina fuscipes
TAGTTTTTCTTTTGCGATTTATACACTTTTGCCCACTAGAAAATCGACCGTTCACACTGAAGTCTAACATCTGACTGTTAATGGATAAAGCGCGACAAGAACTGCACTCAGCGAGTGCCTGACTCCGACTGACTTCAACTCAGAATTCTATCCTCTGACTTTAATTTTTGAAACGCAGACAGACTTCTCCTTTTCATTTCATTTCCCTCTTCTTCTTCCTGTTGCTCTCTCTCTATAACGGCTTGCCGTTACTCTCACAAGAGCAAGCATAGATCCCGCAAAATCATACGATTTTGCCTATGCTTGCAAGAGCAAAAGGAAAAAAAGGAGTACCGCAAAATCATACGATTTTGCCTGTACTTGCAAAAGCAAGCAAGGGTACCGCAAAATCATACGATTTTGACTGTACTTGCAAAAGCAAGCAATGGTACCGCAAAATCATACGATTTTGACTGTACTTGCGAATAAGGAGATCAGACAAGAAAAAGAAAATAAAATAATAAACACATATACCGCAAGATCATGCGATTTACTAGCGGTACCACAAAATCGCATGATTTTGTCTAACGGCATGCCGTTATTGCTCCGCTTGCGGTTGACACAGACCGACAGACACCCTACCCAAGGTTTGTTCGCGGCCGTTACAGCTCGGACCCATCGATATCGCCTGCGATATGGAATGTGTACGTCAAAAAGTCCGCGGACAGACCGACTATACCCTCAACGACCGACTACTACGGACCAACGTGTGGCTTCGACCCACGCCCTGAGTTTAAGAGTCTCCTGCTCTATCTGACTGAGCTAGCCGGGCAACTTCGGTGTATACTCAAGAGGTTTTAGAGAAGAGAATACCTTCGGCTCGTTATACCCCTAGCTAGCTAGCTGTCTTCTAGCTGGTGTCATCGAACTAAGCTTGTGGCTAAGCTGTCTAATCTGTTCATTCCGTAAGTCGAGAAACCCTTTGAGTAGTAGATTTTGCATCTGATATTGTTGACTTTCCTTTGCGATTCTTTGCAACAAGTTTAGCAACCTTTCGCGATCTATGGGTCGTGAACCTCTCAACGCTTCCGTGGCCAAGTCGAAAGGTGTTCGACTACTGCTGCCATCATTATTACTTCCACCACTCGTGTTGGTAGAGAATTTGAGCTCACTGTTTATCATCGTTGAGCGGCCGCTTGATGCTAGATTTATTGGAGCCTGGTTTATGTACGTTTGCGGGGCAGGCTGAGAACAAGATTTAATATGCTGAGCTGTTGCAGTTACGGTAGTTGCAGGTGGATGAGGCCTTGAAGATTTCCGTGTACTATGTTGGCTACTTAAATTTTTGTTGATGCGTGTACGTTTCGCCAGTTCGTTTTGCTTAGCATGCTTAGCAATGTCGCTAGTAGCTGTCGCAGAAGGCAATAGCTGGTTACGGTGACTTACTACTGCTATTGTCGCTTCAGCGTTGTTGAGCTGGCTCTGCTGCTTTTGTTGACGCCGATTACGTAAAGGTGACGTTGACGAGGTGATTTCAATGGATCCGCTGGACTTTTCGCGTGTGTTGTGTGGCAATGTTTCCTTACCTTCACCTAGAGAGGTTTGCTTTACATCAGTCAGTTGAAGTGATGAGCTTCGGTAGGCCTTGGAGCTATCGTTTTCTCGGCTTATGGCGTCTAAAACATGGCATTTATTCGGAGAGTTAATAGTGGCTGCTTTGGTGGCGACAGATAAGCCAAAAGCTTTCCAGAAGTCGATGCCGAGATAAAATTGCTGCCGCAACTCTGGTACTATGTAAAATTCAATACTCCTGGTTTCGCCCTCCCACTCGACGGGTAAGGTGATGAGCCCCGTCACTGAGGTCTTCTCTCCATTTGCGGTTTTAACGTGTCGATCCCTTAGCTTGATGATTCGATGCCTTCGGTTCTCAAGGAATCTCGTTGCTCCGGCCCCACAACAACTCACGCTGGCTCCGGTGTCCAGAAGAGCGGTTACTTCGGTGTTGTCGACCTTGGTCCGCGCAAACAACCTGTCATCGTGTTCTAGGGACACAATCGCTGAGACCTCCTCTCGCTGAAACCTCTTGTACGCCTTCCTCCTGTGGCGTAATATCAGAATTTTCCTATGTGTCCTCGTGAGCGCCCGCCTTCTAAAAATTTCTGCGCTGAAGATCTCGTGGCGCTTCCGCTGGTAGTCCGCGATCCTCTGTGCTAAGCTTTTGTACTCGGGGATGTCTTGACCCGTCGCTGGTGTTATAGTTGCGCCTGTTGCTGCTCGCGTTAGTATTGTCACTGCTGCGGTTGGTGTTGTTCTTGTTGTTATTGCTGGTGTTGCTATTGCTGTTGTTGTTGTTGATGTTACTGTGGGTGTTACTGGTGTTGATGTTGATGTGGTTGCTGCTGTTGGTGGTGTTGTTACTGTTGGTGGTGTTGTTATTGCTAATGGTGTTGTTAATGTTACTGTTGATGTTGCTGGTGTTGATGTTGATGTGGTTGCTGCTGTTGTTATCGTTGGTGTTGTTGTCATTGCTAATGGTGTTGTTAATGTTACTGTTGGTGTTGTCGCTGCTGTTCCGGGTGACGTTTCGTCTGGCAGGGGTTCCCGGCTTGCCTCGCCAGCCTGGTGTTTTCCGATGCGGGTACAGCGCCGTAGCTCTCATTCCTGCCGCATACGAAACAGACCATGTGGTGGAAAGGACACCTGCATCGATCTTCTCTAGTGTTTTCTGCTGGGTTCCTCAGAAAGTGATCTCCCGGCATACCGCACACATAGCAGGTCATCAGGTGGAAGGGTGACTGGCAGAAGGCCATGCTCTGCGCTGTCTTCACTGCGATCGCTGGTGCTGGTGTGGTGGTACAGTGCTGGGGTGTGGCCACTGCTGCTGCTGCTTCTTGTTTTGGCTGGCCTGTACGTGATGTTGCTGGTTGCAGATGTTGCTGCTCGTTCGGATGGTTACCTGTGTTGCCTGTGTTGATCCATCTCTTTTCGTGTTTCATAGCCCCGCCGTTTTCGCGTCGCCTGTCGCTGTTTGGACCATGCCGCGGCGCTAGAGCTTCGACTGCTTCGCGATGGACCCCGTCACCATTTTCACCTCCCTGACCGATCTCGCTCACGTGTTTCGGCCTGCTTCTATTTTCTCTCAACAGCTTTTCTGCCCTCTTGCATTCGGATTTGAACTCGCCAATGCTTTCCACTCTGGTGGCGAAAATCAGTGCGGCCAGACTAGGCTTGAGGTTGGACTTCATTATTTTAATCATCTCTGCCTCCGGGATCTTTCTGCGTAGGCGGAATGTCAGATCGTGTATCTCCGCGTAATAGTCCTCGAAGCTCTCCGCATGCTGCTGCTTTCGCTCCATGACTTCTCGGATTATCTCGTAATCAGAGTCTGCAGTCTTGAATTGGTTGAGGAGCTCAGCTTTCAGCGTGAAATAATCAAAGGTGATGTCTCCTTCTCTATCCTCGAGTAGCTGCCAATACCACTTGCTGGCCGGACCGGTCACTAGGCAGTGAAACTCGGCAAACAATTCTTCATGGCTTATCTGGTGCTGCTGTCTGAGCCGTTCCACTCGGAACACAAAGCTCTCGACCGTCAGACCCTTACCGGAGCCGTCAAATTTAAGGTGCCAGCGATTGAGGTCTATGTTCCGCCTCCGGGTGTTTTCATCGCTGGTGCGCTGCTGTCCTGTCTGCTGGTCGTGGTGGTAACTGCCGCTGGGCTGCGCTACTGTCTGGGGTGGCATCTGCGGTTGTGGTGTTGAAGTCGATGCCGCTATCATAAAATTTTGCGTTCCTTCGCTGTCTCGTGATTGGGTTCGCTGCGTTGCCGCGGACTTCTCCTGCTTTAGGTGGCTAATCTCCTGCATGCAGCTTAGGAGCATTTCATGTTGTTGTTTCAGCATGCTCGCTAGGTCTAGATCCGAGCTAGCTGTTTCTCCTGTTGGGCCTGGTTGGCGGTGACCGCTGTGACCATTGCCTGCGATGCCGCTACCGGCGTTGCGCGTGATGTCTGTCGTTTCGTTGTCGGACATTTTAAAGAGGAGGTTCAGCTTTCGGCTGAGGCTGTTAAAGAGTGATGCTGCACTGCTATCTGCAGGATACTCTACGGTGGTGTAGTTTCCCCCGAGCTGGTATTGCTGTAATACTGGATCCAATCGGGTCGCCAGGGACTCGTCTACCGTTTGTGAAGCGTGGGCTGGATTGCAGCTTGGGTTCATACCAGGTTGGTCCCCCCGATTGCTACGTTTTCTAGCCCTACTGCTATCGTACAACAGGTAACCGAAGACCCTTGAGAAAAAAAACTCCCTGAAGACAATACCCTAGCCCCGCAAGGACTAGGTACAAACCAAACTTGAAGAGAAGCTACCAATATACCCCCCTTTCTTAAACCAACAGTCCGATCTCGCTCGTAACTTGACACGATCGATAGAAGAGAAACAGAAAGCAGAACAATCAATCAGAACAAAAAGGTAATTAATGTGGCAAAACTGACCACTAAGACCGGAAAGAAATAAGCCAAGCGAAGTGCTTACAACATTCGTTATTTAGAGATGCTTTGTATCTTAATCTTAATATTTCTTCCTTTACATCTATGTATATATATATATGAGTTTTCTTCTCTTATTTCGTATCTTTTGTGTGTTTCCCCC
>NW_024000810.1:0-396 GCF_014805625.2 Glossina fuscipes
ACCATCGTCCTAAATCGAACAAAACGAAATTTTCGGTTTTTTGCCAAACACGTAAGGGGTACCATCATCCTAAGTTGCAAAAAATTAAATTTTCGGTTTTTTGCCAAAAACGTCCTAAATCGAAAAAATGAAACTTTTGGTTTTTTGCAAAAAACGTAAGATACAACACCATCCTAAATCAAAAAACCTTGAAATTTCCGTTTTTTGTCAAAAACGTATGAGATAACATCATCCTAAATCAAAAAACCTTAAAATTTTTTGCTTTTTGCAAAAACGTAAGAGGTACCATCGTCCTAAATCGCAAAAGATGAAACTTTTGGTTTTTAGCGAAAAACGAAAAGGGTACCAACGTCCTAAATCCAACAAAAGGAAACTTTCGGGTTTTCGTGAAACACG
>NW_024000810.1:496-1711 GCF_014805625.2 Glossina fuscipes
TAACATCGTCCTAAATCGAAAAAAATGAAATTTTCGGTTTTTTGCCAAAAACGTAAGGGGTACCATCGTCCTAAATCGAAAAAAATGAAACTTTCGGTTTTTGGCGAAAAACGTAAGGAGTACCATCGTCCTAAATCGAAAAAAATGAAACTTTTGGTTTTTTGCCAAAAACGTAAGATACAACATCATCCTAAATCAAAAAACAAAACGAAATTTTCGGTTTTTTGCCACAAACGTAAAGGGTACCATCGTCCTAAATCGCAAAAGATGAAACTTTTGGTTTTTAGCGAAAAACGAAAAGGGTACCATCGTCCTAAATCCAACAAAAGGAAACTTTCGGGTTTTCGTGAAACACGTTAGGGGTACCAACGTCCTAAATCGAAAAAAATGAAACTTTCGGTTTTTGGCGAAAAACATAAGGGGTACCATCGTCCTAAATCGCACAAAATGAAACTTTTGGTTTTTTGCCAAAAAGGTAGAAAGATGAAACTTTTGGTTTTTAGCGAAAAACGTAAGGGGTAACATCGTCCCAAATCGAACAAAACGAAATTTTCGGTTTTTTTGCCAAAAACGTAAGGGGTAACATCGTCCTAAATCGAAAAAAATGAAATTTTCGGTTTTCTGCCAAAAATGTAAGGGGTAACATCGTCCTAATTCGAAAAAAATGAAATTTTCGGTTTTTTGCCAAAAACGTAAACGTCCTAAATCGAACAAAACGAAATTTTCGGTTTTTTGCCACAAACGTAAAGGGTACCATCGTCCTAAATCGCAAAAGATGAAACTTTTGGTTTTTAGCGAAAAACGAAAAGGGTACCATCGTCCTAAATCCAACAAAAGGAAACTTTCGGGTTTTCGTGAAACACGTTAGGGGTACCAACGTCCTAAATCGAGCAAAACGAAATTTTCGCTTTTTTGCCAAAAACGTAAGTATCGTAAACGTAACATCGTCCTAAATCGAAAAAAATGAAACTTTTGGTTTTTTGCCAAAAACGTAAGGGGTAACATCGTCCTAAATCGAAAAAAATGAAATTTTCGGTTTTTTGCCAAAAACGTAAGGGGTAACATCGTCCTAAATCGAACAAAACGAAATTTTCGGTTTTTTGCCAAAAACGTAAGGGGTACCATCGTCCTAAATCGCAAAAGATGAAACTTTTGGTTTTTAGCGAACAACGTAAGGGGTAACATCGTCCAAAATCGAAAAAACTGAAACTTTTG
>NW_024000811.1:0-1051 GCF_014805625.2 Glossina fuscipes
GGTGTAGGTTTTGTTGATACCGAAAAAATTTCAAATTTATTGAGTTCTCTTAATAAACAATTTGTGTAGGTTTTATTGATACCGCAAAAATTTTAATTTTATTGAGTTCTCTTAATAAATAATTGGTGTAAGTTTTATTGATACCGTAAATATTCCAAATTTATTGTATTCACTTGATAAACAATTTGTGTAGGTGTTATTGATACCCCAAGAAGTTCAAATTTATCGAGTTCTCTTAAAAAATAATTGGAGTAGGTATTGATACCGCAAAAAGTTCAAATTTATTGAGTTTTCTTAATAAATAATTGGTGTAGGTTTTCTTAACACCGTAAAAAGTTCAAATTTGTTGAGTTCTCTTCAAAAAATAATTGGTGTAAATTTTATTAACACGGCAAAAATTACAAATTTATTGAATTCACTTAATAAATAATTTGTATAAGTTTTATTGAGACCGAAAATGTTCATATTTATTGAGTTCTCTTAATAAATAATTGACGTAAGTTTTATTGATACCGCACAAACTTCAAATTTATTGAGTTCTCTTTAAAAATAATGCGTGTAAGTTTTATTGATACCGTAAAAAGTTCAAATTTATGGAGCCCTCTTAAAAAATAATTGCTGTACGTTTTATTGATATAGTAAAAATTCATATTTTTTGAGTTCTCTTAATAAATTTTTGGCGTAGGTTTTATTGATAGCGCACAAAGTTCAAATTTATTGAGTTCTCTTTAAGAAAAATTCGTGTAGGTTTTATTGATACCGCAAGAACTTCAAATTTATAGAGCTCTCTTAATAAACAATTGGTGTAGATTTTATTGATACCGCAAAAATTTCAGCTACATTGGGTTCTCTAAAAAAATTGTTGGTGTAGGTTTTATTGATACCGCAGAAAGTTCAAATTTATTGAGTTCTCTTAACAAATAATTAGTGCAGGTTTTATTGATACCGCACAAACTTCAAATTTATTGAGTTCTCTTAATAAATATTTGGCGTAGGTTTTATTAATAGCGCACAAAGTTCAAATTTATTGAGTTCTCTTTAAGAATAATTC
>NW_024000812.1:0-311 GCF_014805625.2 Glossina fuscipes
ATTTTTTTTATACTACACAAATTTTGAATTCCTTCTATTTTTCAATTAAAAAAATTGTGTAATTTTTTCATACTATACAAATTTGAAATTTCTTCTGATTTTTCCATTAAAAAACTGGTGTAATTTTTTCATACTATGCAAATTTGAAATTCCTTCTGATTTTTGTAATTCCTTCTGTTTTTCGATTAAGAAACTGGTGTTAGTTTTTTTCAAACTACACAAATTTGGAATTCCTTCTGTTTTTCGATTAAAGAAACTGGTGCAAGATTTTTCATACTACACAAATTTAAATTCCTTCTGATTTTTGAAAT
>NW_024000812.1:411-1027 GCF_014805625.2 Glossina fuscipes
GAAATTTCTTCTGTTTTTCGATTAAAGAAAGTAATGTAAGTGTTTTTCATACTACACAAATTTGGAATTCCTTGTGTTTTTCGATTAAGAAACTGGTGTTAGTTTTTTTCATACTATACATATTTGAAATTCCTTCTGTTTTTGAACTTCTTTGTGTTTTTCTATTAAAGAAACTGGCTTAATTTATTTTCATACTATACAAATTTGAAGTTCCTTGTGTTTTTCGATTAAAAAACTGGAGTAAGTTTTTTTCATACCTTACAAATTTGAAATTCCTTTTGTTTTTCGATTAAAAAACTGGTGATATTTTTTTTATACTACACAAATTTTGAATTCCTTCTATTTTTCAATTAAAAAAATTGTGTAATTTTTTCATACTATACAAATTTGAAATTTCTTCTGATTTTTCCATTAAAAAACTGGTGTAATTTTTTCATACTATGCAAATTTGAAATTCCTTCTGATTTTTGTAATTCCTTCTGTTTTTCGATTAAGAAACTGGTGTTAGTTTTTTTCAAACTACACAAATTTGGAATTCCTTCTGTTTTTCGATTAAAGAAACTGGTGCAAGATTTTTCATACTACACAAATTTAAATTCCTTCTGATTTTTGAAAT
>NW_024000813.1:0-1321 GCF_014805625.2 Glossina fuscipes
TTTTACCATTAGCACATTCAAACTCGTTTTTAACGCATGAATAGAATCTAGTTTATTGCTGTGAACTAACGATTACTAACAGGCAAAATGAACGCAATCTGATAGGATTATTTTTGTGAAAAAATCATTATCAAGTTAGAACATGCTGAGGCGTGGATTTCTCCGCGATTTGTTATGTGCATTCAGCAATGTATCGAGGAAGCAAAACTATAACGAGTCTGGTCTGTCTATAAAGAGTCTGGTCTGTCTAACTTCGAAAGAAACCTCGCCTTTTTTCTCAGTAACGTGCTATCTCACGGAGATAGAAAAATCGACCATCGAGATCGAAAAAAGCGTGAGCTAGCAATTTGTTGCGACCAAGTTCGTAAATTCTTAAAAGACTTATTGCGTTATACGCACTTTCTGAAGCTGCATAGTGAATGTAAATCAAACTGATGTACTTGGTGGTTACACTATTAAGATCAGCGAGAATCGTAATTAAAATTGTGATGACATGAATATTCTTCTTTGGCGTCACTGTGACGCCAACTCGTGACCTTTTGCAGTTTGGGGTCCCTTTTTCATCGTCAGTCACAACACGTCACCGAAAATTGTTCTTGTTGAAAGGATTTGAAATGTCATTTTCATTCAGTTCATATGATAGCCATTTTCCCTCCTCTTAGATCTTTCTCAAAGCATGTAACTGTTGATCCGTCAACTGCTAAGCTATTCGAAAGGTTTTTGAATGATTGAGATCGGCTCTCGCCCAGTAAGTCTTTCAATTCAGCACATATCTACAATCAAACAACAAAAATCAATATCGAAAATACAATTTTGACGGTTCCCTGATATTGTATATACTGAATAATTGGATAATACTTGACTGTTACATGTATATTGTGTACATCTATATACATTGATACTTCGCATTACTTTATCATTTTCACCAATAGATGGCGCTAGTCGAAATACGAAAAGCATACAGTTATTCTCAATTAAAATCAGGTTAAAATCAATTCGTACACGCCGAATGAACAAGAAAAGTTTGGCATCAAATTCGGCATCAACACGTTCGAATTGTCAAGTTCAAGTGCCTTGCAAAAGAACAATAGCAAGGCCGTCTGTGTTAAACATAATAAAAAATCAATTTTAATCGTTTAATCAACTTAATCTCTTTCAGTTATGGAACCAACATCCGGCAATCTGATGATAAGAAAATTTCATATATACCTCTCTACATTAATTTGTTAAGATTATACAAATAAAGTTTAAAGTTCAAAAAAAAAAAAAAATGTTGTCAACGGAAAGTTTATAATTTTGAGAAACTTTAAATGCAATCTCA
>NW_024000815.1:0-862 GCF_014805625.2 Glossina fuscipes
ATTATGTTCATTTAACAATTGAATCATTCTATTAAAGCGCTTAAATAAAATGAATTTAAGGATGGGAAAGTTTCAGGAAACTGGTCGATATTTCGTGTACATTGGCCTACTAAAGCGGCAACAATATAAAGAGAGGTGGAAGGATTGGGTACTAAAGGAATAAATTTGAACGCAGTTGCAATTGTTAGGTTATTGTTGTTATACACAAATTACATAACGACATTAGCTAAGGAAAAACACAGTTTTCTCTATTTGTATTTACTGTTATGAGAACAATTACCTGATGCTGATGATTAACTGTTGGTTAATTCCAAAAACTTGAGTGTTTAAATTTAAAAAATATTTACATTCAAAATCAGTGCATTTGCAAGTTTTTATAGCGTCCAATTCTTACCTAAAAATTGATCTTCACTAGGCATTCACGATGACGACACATTATGTTAACTTAACAATTGAATCATTCCATTAAAGCACTTAAATAAAATGAATTTAAGGATGGGAAGATTTCAAGAATCGGGTCGATATTTCATTTCCATTGGCCTACTAAAGCGGCCACATATACAGGAGACGGATTCGGAACTAAAGGAATAAATTCGACTAGAGATTGCGCTGTTATATTGTTGTTGCTAAAGAGCAATTACATAACACCATTAGCAAAGGAAAAACACAACTTTCTCTATTTGTATTTACTATTATGAGAACAATTACCTGATGCTGATGATTAACTGCTGGTTAATTCCAATAACTTGAGTGTTTAAATTTAAAAAATATTTACATTCAAAATCAGTGCATTGGCAACTTTTTACAGCGTCCAATTCTTACCTAAAAATTGATCTTCACTAGGCATTCACGATGACGACAC
>NW_024000815.1:962-1524 GCF_014805625.2 Glossina fuscipes
ACTTGAGTGTTTAAATTTAAAAAATATTTACATTCAAAATCAGTGCATTTGCAAGTTTTTATAGCGTCCAATTCTTACCTAAAAATTGATCTTCACTAGGCATTCACGATGACGACACATTATGTTAACTTAACAATTGAATCATTCCATTAAAGCGCTTAAATAAAATGAATTTAAGGATGGGCAGGCTTCAAGAATCGTGTCTATATTTCATTTACATTGGCCTACTAAAGCGGCCACATATACAGAAGACGGATTCGGAACTAAAGGAATAAATTCGACTAGAGATTGCGCTGTTATATTGTTGTTGTTAAAGAGCAATTACATAACACCATTAGCTAAGGAAAAACACAACTTTCTCTATTTGTATTTACTATTATGAGAACAATTACCTAATGCTTATAATTAACTGCTGTTAAATTCCAAAAACTTGAGTGTTTAAATTTAAAAAATATTTACATTCAAAAGCAGTTCATTGTCAAGTATTTACAGCGTCCAAATTGTACTTAAATATTTATCTTCACTAGGCATTCAGGTTGACGACACATTATGTTAACTTAAC
>NW_024000816.1:0-6404 GCF_014805625.2 Glossina fuscipes
TTTTTTTTTTTTAATGTATTTAAAGGAAAACACGTACGATATCCGCGATGAACACTTTTCGCAATAAACACACAGAAAGTTCAATAGGTTATAATAAGTTTGAGAACTTTTAAAAATGTATAACGCAATAAAGAAATTAAATTGCAAAAATTTTTCCACAAAGAGAAAAATGTGACCACAGCGCTTGAACAGAGTTGCCGATTGTGCCCTGAATTTAATAAACAATTTCTTTGTGGTCACACTGTTTGGTTTTATTCTTTTTTCAAACAGGAACGCAAAAAGAAACTTGAACAAAACCACGCACAAGCGCATGTGAATATTTCTACTATGGCAAGTAAAGTGAATATATTCTACCGGAGACAGTGAAATACATATATATTCGAACATGAGAGAATGGCATTAGTCACTGATGAGTTAGTTAGTTCGTAAGTAATGGGCGTTTCAATTTTTACCCCATGGACATTCAATAGGGTGTTCATAATCTTGCACTGTTCCGCTGTTACTTTACAATGCCAACTCAGCGAGAATTAGATAGCCTTCTTCACACGTTGAAGCTGTCAATGAATTAATGCTACCCAAGGCTCTTTACCTTCCTTTATCATCAGCTGTACTCAATGCAGCCTTTTCCTTTATACGTTACTGTTTGTTATTATTGACGATATTTATTATTGTTTTTATATATTTTAATTTTCAGATTTTGTTTATTATTATTATCATTTATATATATTTTATATATATGAAGCGTGCAAATTCCCCACGAAGGTTGAAGTAATTCGGCTAAAATCCTCAAATTTTCACACCATTTGGTTCTGTATTCGAGTGATTTTGGGAAATTGTACAAATGAATCACTTCACCTTCTTTGCAGCCTTCACTGCCATACACAATGCATATTTTGGACGCTTGCCGCTGTGGCATTTTGTATTTATACATATTTTCATACTTTTTTAATACTTTCTTAAAAAGTGTCGTTTGTATCAAGTGCTTGGACATGTACTGTAAGGCAAGGCAGTTATAATGGTATAAACACGCTCTATTATCAAATCTGTATTTCTACGATCGAACTGCTACAAAAAGTTTTATCTGCAAATCCCTAACTTGATGAAATTCCGTCGAGAAGAAATGACTTTGCATATTAGACATCAGGTGGAATTTTCCATGGGAATTTTTAAATGTGCGTATATATTCGTTGAACATTGCACATTGAAAAAACACATTTGAAATAAATAGAATAACAGTGCATATGAACCATACATACATATGTCACCGCGGAGGTGCGGTTGGTCTTCAGTCGAAGCGTGAGTTTGCTCGTATTGCTGGGTTCGACTCTGCATTGGATCATGCTCAAGTTATATTTGTTTAAAAGACATTGACAATGAATGAATATTGGTGAAAGAGTAGACATTGGAAATACTTATAATAATATTTTTGTTTCGAAAACAGTAAAAGGAAATACATGTATAGTAGAAGATGTAATATAAGAAATAAGCAGTAATAATTATATAATTGAAAATTCTATTATGCGTGCGCTTATATATAATTTCTTAAACAAACGTACGCACTACCGCACACAAGTATCTCCACTTTAGCGCGAATATACTCACGCACAGGTCTGTTGAGTACACAGATGTTGAACGATGTCGTACGAATACTTGTCGTACAAGTTGCAGTAAATGCTCTCATTTGAGTTCGTTTACTCTCTCTTCTGACCTTTAATATCGTTTTTATCGGATGCCTTGATCCAGTGCTTAATAATTTTACTGCGAAAATGTTGCTAGCGACATGTACTACCTTATATATATGATGTTTTTTATACAAAAGAGAAGCGATTTTACAAATGTTTGTATACTATGGTATCTACATCAGTGGTCAACAAGAAGTTCACATTTATAAAACATTTACCCTAAGATGATAGTTGACAGAGAAGTACCTTAGAACAGGGCCCTATTATAGTAACCGATAATTAAAAATAGTAGCATTTCAAATATTTAAGGAAACGGCGGTGAACCACAGGTAAAAACTTATCATTATAGAATTCACAAATCTCGTTCAAAGTCAAACAATAATTTTACAGCCGTCCGAGACTATCCAATAAGATCATGTAACACACAGTAAAACCAAATTAAAATTAATAAAAAAAATATTGGGTATTAAAATATAATGCAAAATAGAAATATTTAACGTCAAAATAAAAAAAAGCCTCAAGAAGGCAAAGTTATGAAAAAGGTTAACTGTGTCGTTAAAACAAATTTATAGAAACATAATAAAGTTCTAAAATAAACATCAAGAAGTAACTAAACCAGAATGCATTCATTATCAGTATTCAAGGCGGCACAATCATCAATGTCCCAGAAATCTTCCTTGCCGTCGGGCATATTAAATTAAAAATGATACTTTAATATAAAATCAAATATCAAAAAATAAAGTTTCAACACCTAAAAAATTATAGAAAATGTTAGCCAATACAACTTAATATTATTCAAACATTTAATTTTACAGAAAAATCATTAATACTACGAAAAATAATTTTAGCTTGTGAATAAAATTCGTTCTCCTGTAAAAAATCCTTATCCTTTGTTTGTGCTATTTGTAACCATTATAATTGTGTTTTACAACAGACACTTACAATGCCTCAGGAGAGAGAAAATATCTAAAACCAAGACTGGAGTTTCTTTTAGTAGCAAAAAATGTGTAAAATATGTGCAGTGGAATCTTTCATGAAACCTTTAAAAAACAAATTTGATATTTTGGAGAAACAGTTTCAAAATCTTGGGGATATCGACAAAGAAGGAATTTAATCGCCGTTGGCTGAAATGAAAACTGAACTATTAGCAAAGTTCGTAGTCCGTTTATCGCAGGCTTTAGGGTTTTTTATTCCTTTGAAAAGAATATAATTTCAGTTCACGTAGCAAGTTAATTTTACAAATATATTTGCTTTTAGTGGCAGGTCACTAGCTTTCAATGTAAACTTTTGTACATTGTTCGACTACAATTTGATAAGAAAATCTTTTACTTTTTTTAGTCAAGTTTAACAGTCAGTAAAAAAAAATGTGACGTATAATGAAATAATGGCATAATTCCTTAGAGTTTTAGTTTTTCGTAAGTAGAATGTTCGGTTACAGTAACAAGATATTCAAAGAAAACAGTGCGTCCGAAATTAAAAGTTTTGGGACGGATAAAAGTAACCTAAGAAAACAAATAACCAATGAAGGTAATCCTCAGTTTTGTCTTTGCTAAAGCTGGACTATCTTCACCACTGGTTTGCGCCTTTGCTAAGTCAAGGCATTTGGAGGATATTGAAAGAATAACAAAATGATGAGAAAATCTAAAATAAAGATTAAAAGTAAAAAGTATAGAAGAAACTCATTCTTGATATTATAAAAAATAAAATAAAAATTAATTTTCACTATTTACCATATGGTGTATGTATAAAATTGCCGAAAATTTACAATGTGTGTTATAAAAAATTTGAACGAAATTGTGCAAGTGCAGTTCTTTGATATGTTTTAAACGATGCTTAAGTCTATCAGGAGAAACTATATAAATAAAATATAAATATATAGTTAAAAACGTCGACACTTGAAATGAAATCTATTTAACACCATACATAACCAATACCCAAAAGCTTGCAATGTTAATAAAAATGAAAAGTGTTAAGGGAGATATAATAATGATAAGTTATCGAGTAACTTACACTTTTAAACCCAATCAGATAATTGAAGCGGATGTGGAAAATGATACACTTCTGAAAAATCCGAAGACTGGTGGGATAAATCAAGAAAAAAATCTTTTGGCTTTGCAGAATAATGTGGAATAGATGAAAGTGAATCGTAATTTTATTCTAGAGGGAGATAAAGATAGTTTTATTTTCATTTCATTTTGTTATTAAAATAAGATAAGAAAAGAGTAATTTTCTGCTTGAACTACTGAATTATCGTAATGCTACAATTTTCTATTACATCTGAATTCTCTTTGTACTTTCTTGATTTATTTTTCTTTTTGACAATTATATGTGTCTTATACTTCTACTCACTATTTTTTTAGCTATATACTACGCATAGGTTTATTATTATATAGGTTTATTATCTTGAGAATAATTTTTAATACTAATTTTGTTGAATTTATTTACTGGTTCCATAGTAGAAAGGAAAGTTTTTTTTAAATTCTAAATTAAGAAACGATAATACCGGCAAAAGACAATTTAGTGACAATTTAAGATTTAGTACCGAGAAATAGATGTACAAAATTTCACAAGATGAAGAATATTATTGATCGCTTTGAGCTTATTGGGGTAATGGACACATGATTAATGGAATGTACCAGTAATGTTATAGGTTTAAATGGGTCCGAATTTCCAAGAATGATCGGGCGTTGTAAAATGTTGAAGGAGTTTGCCTGTATATATCAGAGAAAATTAAGCCGAGAGTTATCTGTGTTTAAATGGATAAGGAAAAAATCGAAAGCCTTTGCTGAGACACATTTGAATTTTATAGTCCTTTGCCCGTAGCAATTTTTTTTCAGACATGAGAATTTGTTAGTTGATCACACTAGTACTTACACAAATGCAAATGTAATGGACGATCTTAATACCGATTCGTTTACAAACTCTTTACTGGACAGAAATTTTTGTTCACGGTCGATTTATTTTATTTATTTATTTATTTATTTTATTTATTCCATTTATGCTAGAAACTCAACTAAACAAATAACAGTCGAGTTCAATTGGCTCTTAATGCGAAACTTATATTAATTAATAATAAAATTAAGTATAAGTACAATAAAACAAATAAGAAGAAAAAGAAAGAAAAAGAAAAAAAAGCATGTACACTATCAGCATAGGGACACACTTACAACCGGTACAGAACCAAATTGCAAATGAATCCCTAAACCATCGCAAACATGTATAAGCCTGGGAACCGATAATAAATTGACAATAATTCATTTTCGAAACGTAACGACTTTTTAAGGATAAAAGCTAGTTTAAATACGACATAGGTAAATCGCGCGTATTAAGCAATGTTACTTTAATGGACTTTAAAGAGTCCGATAATGAGAATAAGTGGTAGACGTCATTTAGGTTCTTGCAAACGACTCTGAGCGGATTGAACAGCTCATAATTAAATTTACATTGATTAAGCTTAACCAAGATAAAATGCCTAGAAAAGCGGTTAGGGACATTAAAGCTTATTTTACCAAGTAATGAAGGCGAGTCAATGGCACCATTTATTACTTTAATTAGAAAGGACACGCCAAGAACAAATCTACGTTTCTCAAGAGACGGTAGGGACAGCAGAAGCAACCTATTTTCATACGGAGGAAGAGAGGCAACCGGATCCCAACCCAAATTTCTAAGGGCAAACAGCAAGAATTGCTTTTGAACAGATTCGACTGAATCTACGTAGCACGTATATGAAGGAGACCACACAACTGAGGCATACTCGAGTATGGGTCTAACCAAACACATGTACAGCCTTTTCGTTATGTAGGGATCATCAAGCTCTTTAGACCACCTTTTTATAAAACCAAGTGCGGATCTAGCTTAGCTAATCGAGAGCTGAATAAGCAAGTTAAAACGTAACCTATGGTCAAATAGAACTCCTAAATCTGTGATCGAATCGACGTCCTCCAACTTATGCGAATCTATGAAATACTGAGTAATGAATGACTTTCTTCTTGAGAATGAAAGCTTCTTACATTTACTCAGATTTAGTTTCAGAAGATTCAAAGAGCACCATGCAACAAAGTTATCCAAATCACCTTGAAGCTGATGTGATTGCGATTCAACAGAGAAGGAAGAAAACAGTTTCACATCATCAGCGCACATTAAGATCTGGCTGGAATTAACCACCGATGGGAGATCGTTAATGTATAAACTAAATAAAACCTATGTGACTTTCTTGAGGTACGCCAGACGTAACGGGGAATTCATCCGAGGTGATGAAGTTAAACAAAACTCTGAAGGATCTATTGTGCAGATAAGATCTTATCCATTTCACTAAGTAGGGTGTGAAACCAGAGGCTTGGAATTTGAAGATAAGTAAGTTATAGCTAACCATATCAAATGCTTTGCTTAAATCAGTGTAAATAACATCTGTGCGAGAGCCACTAGAAAAAGCCTTGAAAACATGACAGATAAACTCTAACAAGTTGGTGACTGTAGATCGCCCTTTCCGAAAGCCGTGCTGGTGCGGACAAATATACGAATTAATGGCAAAGGCCAAATGCTGACTCACAATACGCTCGAACAACTTGGGCAAGACACTCAACTTGGCTATGCCTCTGTAGTTCTCAACAAATTGTCTACTTCCACTCTTGTGGATAGGAATAAAGAAACTACTCTTCCAACATGAAGGGAAAAAACCTAAATTTAAGGATAGGTTAAAACTCTTTGAGATCACACCACATA